>NW_015505867.1:740590-743739 GCF_001515645.1 Sinocyclocheilus grahami
TATATATATATAACTGTAATATATATAAATCTATATTTTAGTTTAATAAGCTGTAATGTTGCACTACCAAACTACCAATTTCTACCATAAAAACCGTCAAGAGAAAGTCATGAATGAGCCCTGAGCCTTGAAATGCAAATGCCAGGTAGTTCTTATTTTGTCTCAAGTGCTCTAATAGAAGTGTAGTTTACTTCTGTCTGACTTCGTTGCCTCTCTTTTTGAAAGACTGGGCCTTCTGTTTCTCACTATGTAACCAAATCATCAGAATTGGTGGGAGTTTGTGTTGATCTGGGTGGTTTGTTTATGCAGCTGTCTTTGTGGATCTCAGAACATTCAGTAAAAAGTTTGGACTGGTCAGGACCATCTTCACTCCAGGTCATAAATCATAGAAAAGGATAGTGGGAGTGAACAGCTTGTTACATTTGTCATTAAGGATCAACATTGGAGTCATATTAGGCCTTTTCAGCATATGTCCAGACCCTCTAACAGAGGACAAACTAATTGTCTGGTCATTTTATGGATTTCCTCTTCCCCTCCTAAGACCCTTGAAAGTAACAATGCAGCTGTCTGACCAGACCCTAACCAAAATCAGGTCAGATTTAACGGAATAGTTCTCCTAAAAGGAAAACTTTAAGAACTTTATTTCATGTAAAATAAGGTCTAAAAGTCTGAGACCACATTAAAAGAAAAAAAAAATCTGGATTTGTTTATTAAACTTATTTACATAACTTATCAAAATCTGGCGGGAATTTTTTTTAAAGCTTTCAATTAAACTTTTCACTCAAATTTCCATGATGTGAATATCATTTATAATGAAAAGTGTATTAAATTACCAAAAAAAAAAAAAGGCAACACAGAAGCTTTTTCCAACCCAGGCTCAGTGAAAGAACATGAGCACAGTGGTAAAAAGTAATAAGTTGTTAGTGCTTTACTTCCACTAGTGTTCATTTCAGCAGGAAACTGCAGTGATTTTCACTTGAAACTGCATTTCTCTATTGGCCTCAGATATTTAGACATAATTTTTAATTAAAAAACATCCACGCAAATGATTAAAAACTCTATTTTCTTTGATTAAAAAGGTTTACAGTTACCTATTGTCGGATAAGCTATGATTGGCGGATATTTAGGTTAATTGGTTGCACAAGCTTCAGCAGGTTTGCCGCAACATAAAACATGCACTTTCTCGTAGGTATACTGTACATAAGCTCAGATTGTTGTTGGAGAACATAATTTAGATGCCAGCATGCTATTTTGGCCTTTCACAGTACCACGTGAACCACGTTTGCCCAAAATTCATGCTAGCTCTGGTCAGGGGTGTTTGCAGAGAGCATCACACAAGGAGGCGTCTGTGGACTTTATTAGGAAGAATGTCATGTTGTCATCACTGTTAGAGATCAGATGAACAAGCTGCAGGCAGGAAGAACCACTAAAGACAGATAAAAACAGTTTATGACTACAATAATGCCAAATTCATGTGATTCCAAGAATCAGAGAGACACAGAAGTGTCTGAACAATCTCTAACCTTGCCTCGTTTTATCCAGAGATCATTTATAAGTAGGCCCCACAGGCTTCTGTGCTATTTTTTGGAGAACAGATAACTATTGTCAGTGACAGCTCCACTGTCCAGAGCTCTGAATGCAGTGTTTCAAATGCTGTTTGATCCCTCTATTGTTCAATGGACCAGTAGGGGCGAGATCATGCACGTTTCGCATGGAGGTCCATACTGCATGCCTATGAACCCAGGACCTGTGGGTGTCTTTTTCTGGGTCTTAAGCAATCCTTTTGTACATTGTCATGTGCCTGTTTGTGGGATTTCAGATGAGATTTTAATTGTTGTGACAATTATCTCCCTATATCTGTACAAAAATCACTGCTGACAAAGCACAGTGCCCAGTACTCCAGCATGATTCAAGAAAGTAAGAGCAACAGATAAACATGGATGGTACAAAACGATAAACACAAGGGCAGATAAACAGAAGTAATTTCTTCTCTCACTGGGTCTATACTTTCCCTGTTGGACGTGATCTTAATCGCTATACATGCTCGCTCCACCCCTTGTTTTGGTGCATGGAGAGTTTGTTTACAGTGTTGATGGATTAACACAGATAACTTGAACACATGATCCACGTGGTGAGTTTGTATTAACATTCCACTAAAATGCCATCATTTTCTCATGAACAATAGATATGAACTAGATTTTTACAAAATGTGAGTTGTGTTAGATCATTCTTCTTACTGGCCAAAGTCAAAAGAGTCCATCCCAAGTCCAACCCAGGCTTATTGGAAAAGCATGTGGCTACATCTCTCCAAATTGATATTACATTGCTGAGTCAGTGCTGTTAAAAAGGCATTCAGTTTTAACTGAAACAGATGGATGTGAATCGGGCAGTGTTTTATTACAGTTCAGAAATTAAATGCTTGGTGAGTGGTGCTAGAAAGTTTGTTACCCAATCGCTCTGTATTGCAAGTGCAATGGAGCTCGTTATGTGATGCAAACATTAAACATTATGGTAAACGTGTTTTGAGGCCATAAAATGCTGTTGTGCAAGAAGCAGCATGAAAATAAATCTTTATTAATCGAGAATCTGCCCTTGTAATCATAATTTCTGAAAATTTGTGTTTTACTGTCACTAGTGTTAATTTCAGATGGAAACGTCTCTAGGTTACGTATGTAACCATGGTTCCCCGAGGGAACGAGACGCTGCGTTGAGTCGCTTTGGGAACGCCCTTGCGTGACCGCGTTCTGAAGCACGTGTCAAATCCGTCCAATGGAGCAGCGAGACGTCACGAGCAGGGTGACGTAAGCACCAGAAAGCATAAAAGCACATCCGGCCGGGCGCAAACCAGCTTCGATGAAGTAGCGCCTTCAGGGATGCAGGGAGTATGGCAAAGAGACGCAGCGTCTCGTTCCCTCGGGGAACCATGGTTACATACGTAACCTAGAGACGTTCCCCTTCAGGAACTCGAGCTGCGTCGAGTCGCTTTGGGAACGAGAATACCAACTGCGCCATACTACCAAGTCCCTGCCTGTGTGTGTGTCCTATGAGCACATCACGAAGAGAGAACTTGGGAACCTGGGGTAGAAGCCAGGTCTAGGTTGTAAAAGCAGACAAAAGTGTGCGGAGAGGACCAGCCCGCCGCAGCACAA
>NW_015505867.1:744135-748713 GCF_001515645.1 Sinocyclocheilus grahami
ATAGTCTCAACAACCTCAGTTGAGAGACCAGATGCTAGGAGCTGTGCCCCCTCAGGGGCCATGCCCACAGCTTCCATAACTCCGCCGATTGATGTAGGAGACCACCGATGTGTTGTCTGTGCGGACAAACGCCTGATGCCCCCTTAGGTCTGGAAGGAAGTGTGTCAGAGCTCGAAACACGGCCAGCATTCCCCGGCAGTTGATGTGCCAAAGAGATGATGGCCTTCCCACAGACCCTAGGCAGAGCGGCCACTCATGACCGCTCCCCAGCCCGTGAGAGAGGCATCCGTCGTTAGCCTTACGCGACGACAAGGAGCCCCTAACGTCGGGCCTTGAACCAGGAACCAATGTTTCTTCCACATGTCTAAGGCACGTAAGCATCGCCGCGTGACCTTGATCATGCAAAGCGGATTCCCCCTCAGGGGAAAATCCTTTGGTTCTGAGCCACCACTGCAAGGGTCTCATGTACAGCAGGCCAAAAGGTATCACGTTGGACGCCGCTGCCATCAGGCCCAACAGCCTCAGAAACTGTTTGACAGTGAGTGACTGGCCTTCTCTTACCCTCGTGACTGTCATGAGGATTGACTCGATTCGAGCAGGAGACAGACGTGCCTGCATGGAGGTTGAGTCCCACACCACGCCTAAATAAGTGGTTCTCTGTAGTGGAGAAAGAACACTCTTCTTGGCATTTAGTCTTAACCCCAGCTCTCTCGTATGGGCGAGGACGACATCTCGATGCCGAGCCGCCATCTGCTCCGATTGAGCTAGTGTTAACCAATCATCGATATAATTGAGTATGCGGATGCCCTGGAGTCGCAGTGGAGCCAGAGCAGCATCCACACACTTTGTGAAAGTGTGGGGTGAGAGTAACAGGCCGAAGGGAAGAACTCTATTGGTATGCTTCGCCCCCGAAAGCAAACCTCAGGAACTTCCAGTGTTGAGGGAGGATGGAAACATGGAAATAAGCGTCTCTGAGATCTATTGTAACAAACCAGTCCTCGGACTGGATCTGAGATACTATCTGCTGATAGTGAGCATCTTGAACCGAAGCCGTTTGATAGCGCGGTTCAGAAGACGGAGATCTAAGATCCGACGCAACCCCTCCATCCTTCTTCGGAACGATGAAGTAACGGCTGTAGGACCCGGACGCTCTCTCGAGAGGAGGAACACGTTCTATGGCCCCCTTCCTCAAGAGAGTATCTACTTCTTGTTCCATTACCAGAGCCTGCTCGGGGGCCCACTAGTGTGGGGATGACCCCGTTGAAACGAGGCGGACAAGAACCGAACTGGATTCTGTCACCTTTCTCTACAATCTGCAGGACCCATTTTGAGATATTTGGTAGAAGTTTCCACGCTACCAGAAAATCTACTAAGGGAACCAGCCTCTCGAGGCTGGCGTCTGGTATTATTAGAGGAGCCAGTTCGGTGCCCTGAAGCGGATGACCGGCAGGGAACGACCGACCTGACTGCTGTAGCACCCTCACTTGAGGGGGCGAGCTCTCCCGTGCCGTACCGTTGCCGGGCGGCAGCTGGGAATTTCGCTCATTGGAGCTCACTGAGCCCTGAAGCACCGAGGTGGCAGGGGTATCAGTGAACCTCCATGAGGGCACTGAGGGAACAACCGACCCGACTGCTGTAGCACCCTCAGTTGAGGGGGCGAGCTCTCCCGTGCCGTACCGTTGCTGGGCGGCAGCTGGGAATTCGCTTGTCGGAGCTCACTGAGCCCTGAAGTGCCGAGGTGGCAGGGGTATAAATGAACCTCCATGAGGGCACTGAAGGAACAACCGACCTGACTGCTGTAGCACCCTCACTTGAGGGGGCGAGCTCTCCCGTGCCGTACCGTTGCCAGGCGGCAGCTGGGATTTTCGCTCGTCGGAGCTCACTGAGCCCTGAAGCACCGAGGGTGGCAGGGGTATCAATAAGCCTCCGTGAGGGCACTGAGGAGGATTGGGCACCGTATACTGAGGTGTTATCCTTTCCTCGCCAGGTGGACTGCCCTCAGGGACCTGACAATGGTAGGACCATTTCGCCGAGGTCCTCTTAGACAAATAACGGTCCGCAGATCCGTTTTCGGTCTATAAGACCCCAACTGAGAGCATCGCCCGACCCCCGATCTTTCTGTGGAGGGGTGCGGGTTGCAACGCTCTGTTTTTGAGACTGGCGATATAAGGAGCTTTATGACTTGGGCTGCTGCTCGCTCAGCAGCCCCACCCCTGAGCAGGTCAGCCTGGTATGCTTGTAACACCACCATGGTGTGCAAACATGCGCCAGCCTGACCTACCGCCGTATAAGCTTTCCCAACCAGACTCGATGTAAGCCTAACGGGCCTGGTGGGAAGCTTCGGGGCCTTCAGGGACGATGCTGAGGATGGGGAGAGATAGCTCGAAAGCGTCTGCTCCACCACTGGCATCGCCCCATATACCTTATCATTCAGCCCCACGATGTTCTTTGAATAATTCGAGACTGTGGGGCTGTAATACGGGATGAGTACGGTTTCTCCCACGATCTTGGCACTCAGCATGGAGATCGGGAAAAACAGAAGGCCCCCGTCGTGAAGGCTGTGATCTGGATTCAGAACATGCTCGTCTAATTATTTTTAGGACTAGCGTCCTGTTTCTAGGCTGGCCAAACGATATTTTATTTTTGGCGCGAATCACCCCCCATAATCACAAATCACACGTCATACGCGAGGGACTGTGGTGGCGAGTCCACAGTCTCCTCTGTCTCGACACTCGTCACATCCACCTCCTCGGAGGAAGACAGATGAAGCGTCTGGCTCTCTCTCTGGGGGGGAGGAGGAGAGAAACCGCAGCGCAGGCTTCCGAATCGTGAGAGAGAGATCCGCGGATCTAGTGGGTGAGGACCGAGAAAAGGACGAGCCCGTCTTGGATCCCTCCGCTAAATCCACCCGCGATCCCCACGACAACAGTCTGTGCTGTGCCTCGGCAACAGTGGGACCGCTGCCAGCGGGATCGCGAGCCTGGCCGCTGTCATCAAACGCAGCCAGGCGAGAGCGGAGGCAGCCGTTCGAGAGCTCGTAGTGATGACAATCAGCTGCTCGAAAGCTGACCATGCATGCTCTGCTCCTAAACAAACGACACACACATCGTGTGTATCCCCTGCCGCCAGATATCGTGGGCAGGGAGAAACACAGCGTTTGTAATGCCGTTCGCTCGCCATAGACTTTCTCATTGTTTTATATATATGAGTGCTTGTGCGGACAGACAACAGTAAATAGACAGACACATACACAGAGCGCTACTGAAGAGCAGAAGCTGGTTTGCGCCCGGCCGGATGTGCTTTTATGCTTTCTGGTGCTTACGTCACCCTGCTCGTGACGTCTCGCTGCTCCATTGGACGGATTTAACACGTGCTTCAGAACGCGGTCACGCAAGGGCGTTCCCAAAGCGACTCGACGCAGCTCGAGTTCCTGAAGGGGAACTCCAGAATATGCTTCCTCTATTTGTTTGTTTATTTTTGTATCACCCATAAAGTGAAAATGTATGTTTTATTGCTTAGAAAAGTAATATCACAACTCTCCTCAACAAGCCTTACAATATCATTTACAGTATGTCCATAGCACAAACGAAGAAAAGGAAAAATGCACTGTCTGTATTCATGTTGGTTTCATATGGTTTTAACATATAATTTTCACAAGAAAGTTTTGATCGAAAAGCTGAAAAATGTAATGTGGTTATTTTCCTTACACCCTGAACCCACGTGGGTGAACATATCTCAATAATTATGATTAATAAAAATTTAAATGTAAACTTTTTTAAAGTATAAGGAAATATAAATTCATAAATATTATGATGATTTTTGTGGAGCTGCACCTCATGACATTTCACTACTAACTTTGGCTTGTCATAAAAATGTAAAATTATCTAATATTTTAAGAGACATATTGGCCTTAATACACAGTCATGATGGAATGCAGGAGTTTACTAGGCCTACTTATTTTGCTTATTTGTTTATTTATCTAAGCAAATTTCCTATCTACTTAACATGTTTTTTCTTTTTTTTCAAAAATGTAATTATTATAATGTGTCAGGTTTATGTTCTGTTCCATTTTGGTTTAGTTTTCTCTGTATCTCAGTTCCCCTGCATTTTTTCCCTAGTTTGTTCCCTTAGATGTTAATTGGCACCACACCTGTTCTGTTTTCATCTTGATTTTGTTGCCCGTGTATTTAAGCCCTGTGTTTTCCTCAGTTCCTTATCTGCTATTGTTTTGTGCCTATGTGTTTTTCTTTTCTCCCTGTGGATTTATTAAAATTACTTTCTTGGACTCTACTCCTTCGTCGTGCGCTTTATATTGGACAGCCTGTGACAGAATAGCAGATCCTCAAATTGAGTAGATTATTATGGCATTTTCTCTTTGTTATGTTTTATTGATGTTTTCCCTCCTCCCGTATGGATCTGCCAGCCGTCCAGCTCTTCTGCCTGGAGCAGGGAGATTGCTCCCTTGAGGACCACACGAGAGACTTTATCTCTCTGCCTAATCTCACCACCTTTCCGGACCACTTGCTTTGTGTTTTTTTTACAAAGTCCACCTCAGCGAGCTGTTCCGTGCAAGCCTGC
>NW_015505867.1:750167-754182 GCF_001515645.1 Sinocyclocheilus grahami
GAACCAGTAATCCACCGCCGGAACATCAGAAGGCTCCCCAGACCATGGGAACAGTGGAGGCTGGAACCCGAGCACGCACTGGAAGGGACTGAGACCAGTAGAAGGCTGTCGTAGGGAATTCTGGGCGTACTCAGCCCAGCCCAGGAACTGGTTCCAGGAATCCTGGTGGCCATGGCAGAAGGTTTGCAGAAATCGTCCCACCTCCTGAATCTTCCTCTCCGTTTGCCCATTTGATTGTGACACAGTCATGATGGAATGCAGGAGTTTACTAGGCCTACTTATTTTGCTTATTTGTTTATTTATCTAAGCAAATTTCCTATCTACTTAACATGTTTTTTCTTTTTTTTCAAAAATGTAATTATTATAATGTGTCAGGTTTATGTTCTGTTCCATTTTGGTTTAGTTTTCTCTGTATCTCAGTTCCCCTGCATTTTTTCCCTAGTTTGTTCCCTTAGATGTTAATTGGCACCACACCTGTTCTGTTTTCATCTTGATTTTGTTGCCCGTGTATTTAAGCCCTGTGTTTTCCTCAGTTCCTTATCTGCTATTGTTTTGTGCCTATGTGTTTTTCTTTTCTCCCTGTGGATTTATTAAAATTACTTTCTTGGACTCTACTCCTTCGTCGTGCGCTTTATATTGGACAGCCTGTGACAGAATAGCAGATCCTCAAATTGAGTAGATTATTATGGCATTTTCTCTTTGTTATGTTTTATTGATGTTTTCCCTCCTCCCGTATGGATCTGCCAGCCGTCCAGCTCTTCTGCCTGGAGCAGGGAGATTGCTCCCTTGAGGACCACACGAGAGACTTTATCTCTCTGCCTAATCTCACCACCTTTCCGGACCACTTGCTTTGTGTTTTTTTTACAAAGTCCACCTCAGCGAGCTGTTCCGTGCAAGCCTGCCCGTGGATAGTCCTCGAGGGAGTTTCGTCGCATTTGTGGAGTGGGTCCTGGAGAAAAATTTATTATATTTCTCCGTCTGCCCAGCTGATGAAATCTTCAGCCCCTCTCCCGATCCAGAGCTTTGCCAGCCGTCACCATTTCGCTGTACGGAGCGTTTGCCCGAGCCCAATGCAGACTGAGAGTCGGAGCCTGCTGCGATCGACGAGCTATCGCAAGCATGAGCGACCGAGCGTATGATTGTCCCAGAGCCTCAAGACACGTCTGACCAAGTGTGTGAGCCAGCAACACTGTGCATCACTGTGGGAGTCCTCGTGGAGATTGAGGGAATTAATTGTGACCCCGCCCACACTCCCACCGCTGAGAGTGAGCTGCAGATGGCATCTGGAAATTATTATGAGGAACTTAAAGACATTTTTGATGTGGATTTAATAGACTGGTTTGGGGAGGTAATACCCAATTCTTCTGAATCTCTGCTGGTTCCACCCAGCTCCTGTTCTCCTGTGTTCCCTCCCAGCCTCCCTCTCCCGCATCCTCTGCAAAAGCCAGCCAGTTCTTCAGCCCTGTCTCCGCTGGTTCCTGTCAGTCTCTCAGTTTACCGTCAGTCAGCACCTTGGACCTCTGTCGCTCCAGCTCCACCGTGGTCTTCTGGATCCCCGTCTGCTCTGCTTTGACCCTCCGGAACCTCTGTGTCACCATGGCTCTCCGTCTCCATCCTGAGCTCCTCTTCCACCATCTCCATCTGTCGCCCCCCTGGTGTATAAAAACCTCCACAATGGCACCTCCCTCCGGCGACTCCAGCATGGGCATCTGTCCTGGCTGCGGTCTGGATCTCCACCTGGCTCCTCTGGCTCAGGGCTCCTCCCTGGCCCCATGAACTGTCCCCTTTTCCCATTACCTGCCCTTGCCTGCCTCACGCCCGCCTCCTGAACCCCCACCCTCCCTCCTCAGTTGGACTTGTCGGTGCAAGGACACACCTTTCCAGGAGGGGATAAAATGCCATGTTTATGTTCTGTTCTGTTTTGGTTTAGTTTTCTCTATCTCTGTTCCCCTGCATTAGTTCCCTAGTTTGTTCCCTTAGTTGTTAATTGGCACCACACCGGTTCTGTTTTCATCTTGATTTCGTTCCCTGTGTATTTAAGCCATGTGTTTTCATCAGTTCATTGTCTGCTATTGATTTGTGGCTGTTCTGTCCTCCCTGTGGATTTATTTAAATTACTTTCTTGGACTCTACTGCGCTTTATACTGGACAGCCTGTGACATATGATGATTTTTTTTTTCATGCACAAAAATATCCAAATTCAATTTAAAAACATGCTTATCATAGACAAAGTGTATTCAAGACACAGGATACACAAATTAATTTTAATGTATTTTGAATAATAAAGTAATAATGAATGTCATATAACTGACACACTTTGTTTAAATCACTAAACCTAGTAAGCATAAGCCAAATCAGCCAAACTCTGGAATCTCAGTGTGTTATTATGAGGGGGCTGAAACTCCCAAGTTGGATTTGGTGCAGGAAAAATAAGAGCTGACCCTTCCAGTGTAACGGAAGTGGTCTGACGCAACAGGTTAGTATATATAAAATAGGTTTATTGGGTCACTCACAGGTACTCACAGAGTACTGGGGTAGGGTTCAGAGGATGTGATGGTGAGGGAATAGTTCGAAGGATATGATGAGCGGGGTAATCCGGGTCTTTGGCTTTACAGGAGCTGGAATGCAGGCAGGGGGAGCACACACCTCAGCGATCCGGGAACAGGAGACACTAGGAGGAACACAGGAGGTAAGTAATGCAGGAAGTATTCATATGGAAGCAGTAGCAAAGTCATTGAGTCCTCTACTTGTATACGAGACCGGACAGTGAGGGTGTCTGAGGTGTGTGCTTTTATGCAGGCTGGTAACGAGGTGCTTGATTGGTGACAGGTGCTCAGAACTCAGGTGAGAGGGATCGTTGTGATCTTGATGTATTGGGGACAAGGGCGATAAGAAATGGTAAAATTTAACCTGGTAAAGAATAATGCCCATTGTGCTTGTGCCCATTGTGGATTTAGACGTTTAGTTTCACGAAGATACTGGAGGTTTTTATGGTCGGTCAGTACGGTGAATGGATGGGCTGCCCCCTCCAGCCAATGCCTCCACTCCTCTAGAGCCAGCTTGATGTCAAGGAGTTCTCTGTTGCCGATGTCATAATTATTTTCCGCCGAGCTGAGCTTCCTTGAGAAGAAGGGACATGGGTGGAGTCGGGCTGGGTTCCCCTGCTGCTGGGACAGCATTGCCCCCACTCCTGTAGTGGAGGCGTCGACTTCGACGAATGGGAGGTCGGGATCTGGATGGACTAGGAGTGGGGCGGTAGTGAAGGCTTTCTTGAGGGAGGAGAAAGCTTCTAAGGCCGTGGGAGTCCAGGACAGAGACTTGGGTTTCCATCGGAGTAAGTTGGTGAGGGGGCTGGTGATCTTGCTATAGCTTAGAATAAAGCGACGGTAAAAGTTGGCAAACCCAAGGAATCGTTGGAGCTCCTTAATTGTGGTGGGTTCTGGCCAGGAGGTTATAGCTTCCACCTTCCCCTCGTCCATCTGGATACCGGTACGATCATTGTTATACCCCAGGAACTGCACCGTGGGTTGGTGGAAGGTGCACTTTTCAGCCTTGAGGAATAGGTGGTGCTCTCTCAGGCGTTGGAGGACCTCAGCAATGTGCTGGCGATGTTCGGCCTGGCTCCGGGAGTAGATGAGGATGTCATCTATATAGACAATAACGAAGCGATGGAGAAACGCCCGGAGCACCTCATGCATAAAATCCTGGAATACGGAGGGGGCGTTAGCAAGTCCATAGAGTATGACCAGATACTCATAGTGGCCAGTAGGGGTCACAAAGGCATTCTTCCATTCTTCCATTCCACGTATCCGGATGAGGTTGTAGACACTGCGGAGGTCCAACTTGGTGAAAATTGTCGCACCTCGGAGATTCGGAGATTTGTTAGGGACGAGAGGAAGAGGATATCGGAATTCGGTGGTGATATTGTTTAATGCTCGGTAATCTATACAGGGTCTCAAGCCTCCGTCCTTCTTGGCCACAAAGAAGAAACTTGATGCAGCAGGGGAGTTAGATG
>NW_015505867.1:754848-756708 GCF_001515645.1 Sinocyclocheilus grahami
GGAGGAGAAAGCTTCTAAGGCCGCGGGAGTCCAGGACAGAGACTTGGGTTTCCATCGGAGTAAGTTGGTGAGGGGGCTGGTGATCTTGCTATAGCTTAGAATAAAGCGACGGTAAAAGTTGGCAAACCCAAGGAATCGTTGGAGCTCCTTAATTGTGGTGGGTTCTGGCCAGGAGGTTATAGCTTCCACCTTCCCCTCGTCCATCTGGATACCGGTACGATCATTGTTATACCCCAGGAACTGCACCGTGGGTTGGTGGAAGGTGCACTTTTCAGCCTTGAGGAATAGGTGGTGCTCTCTCAGGCGTTGGAGGACCTCAGCAATGTGCTGGCGATGTTCGGCCTGGCTCCGGGAGTAGATGAGGATGTCATCTATATAGACAATAACGAAGCGATGGAGAAACGCCCGGAGCACCTCATGCATAAAATCCTGGAATACGGAGGGGGCGTTAGCAAGTCCATAGAGTATGACCAGATACTCATAGTGGCCAGTAGGGGTCACAAAGGCATTCTTCCATTCATCCCCTTCACGTATCCGGATGAGGTTGTAGACACTGCGGAGGTCCAACTTGGTGAAAATTGTCGCACCTCGGAGATTTTCCAGGACGTTAGGGACGAGAGGAAGAGGATATCGGAATTCGGTGGTGATATTGTTTAATGCTCGGTAATCTATACAGGGTCTCAAGCCTCCGTCCTTCTTGGCCACAAAGAAGAAACTTGATGCAGCAGGGGAGTTAGATGGACGGATGTAACCTTGACCCAGAGCCTCCTTGATGTAGTCCTCCATGACCTTCTGTTCAGGAAGCGACAGTGAATAGATTTTTCCCCGAGGCACTGGCTCACCCGGAATGAGATCTATGGCGCAGCCCCATGGCCGATGTGGTGGTAAGCGGGAGGCTTGTTTAGGGCAAAATACGTTGTGGAAGGGGGCATAGCAGGCTGGAATATCTATGGATTGGTTCTCTAGGGGACTTTCAATGGAGGTTGAATTCACGGGAAGGACCTCCATGAGTTTCTTGGCTGGTGATGGAGTCACGGGGAAGCAATCCTTGCCCCACTTCAAAACTTCTCCCGTCTTCCAGGACAGAATGGGATTGTGCTTTACCAGCCATGGGCGCCCTAAGATGATGTCCGCCGTAGACCCTTCCAGAAGATGAATGTCTTCCATATGAAGTTGACCCAGCCAAAGAGTGATGGGGCCCACACGATATCATACATGTCGGCGACATAGTGGTTTCCCAGTTATCGACTGGACCTGGTAGACAGTTTCAGTGGCGGTACCTTGTAACTTGAGCTGGCGGCAGAGGTTTCTTGAGATGAAGTTTCCTGCTGACCCGGAGTCGATAAGGGCCGATACTGAAATAGAAACATCAGAGGCAGTAAGCATTACACAGGTAGTGAGTAGTTCCATCTTAACGATATCAGGCTGAATCACACTCACCACAGAACGTGGAGGGCGAAGGGGGCATGACGAGATCAGATGCCCCTGAGCTCCACAGTACAAACAGAGACCCCGGGTCAGCCTTCTCTGCCGCTCAGCGGAAGATAATCGTTGCTTCTCCACGATCATGGGTTCTGGTGCTGGTTCTGGAGGGTAACCGGGCTCTGGGCGGCGGAGGGAGGAGGTTGTGGCGGGGACTGGTGTTGCTGCTAAGCAGAACTGCATGCGGTTTGAACAATGGACGGACAATTGGATTCATTTTTCCAATCCAAATGAATCATCATATGCAGCGAGCTGTAACCAAAGCTGGGGCTCCAGCCCCTCTCTGTAAGTAGTCAGCAGGGATCTCTCATTCCATCCACTTGCTGCTGCGAGAGTTCTGAACTTCAGCGAGTATTCGGCAATTGACATGGTACCCTG
>NW_015505867.1:756856-768611 GCF_001515645.1 Sinocyclocheilus grahami
GATCGGGGTTACTCATCTGTGCCGTCGGTGTTGGTCCAGTCTTCTGTAACGGAAGAGGTCTGACACAACAGGCTAGTATATATGAAATAGGTTTATTGGGTCACAGAGAGTATTGGGGTAGGGTTCAGAGGATGTGATAGTGAGGGAATAGTTCGAAGGATATGGTGAGCAGGGTAATCCGGGTCTTTGGCTTTACAGGAGCTGGAATGCAGGCAGGGGGAGCACACACCTCAGCGATCCGGGAACTAGGAGGAACAGGAGACACTTGGAGATGAGGAGACACTAGGAGGAACACAGGAGGTAAGTAATGCAGGAAGTATTCAAATGGAAGTAGTAGCAAAGTCATTGAGTCCTCTACGTGTATACGAGACCGGACAGTGAGGGTGTCTGAGGTGTGTGCTTTTATGCAGGCTGGTAATGAGGTGCTTGATTGGAGACAGGTGCAGGTGCTCAGAACTCAGATGAGAGGGATCGTTGTGATTGGGTGGTGGTGGAGCCTGGCCGATCTGTTACATCCAGTGGAGGAGTGAACTATTACTTTTTATGAATCTGATAAAAATCCTCTTGTCAAACTGAAACAACATTGTGTGACCTCCCATGTAGCTTTATTTTAATTAAATATTATTGTTATTTGCTATTTATTTATTTATTGTTATTTTCTTTTAAATTTGCTTTTAATCTGCTGGAAATAAACCTCTGGTGACCTTTGACACCCACTCTGTTTTGCACTGTTGAGGATGTGGTGGAAGCAACCTTCTAAACTCAGAAGCTGGAATTTTGAACCAGTTGGACAAATATCAGACTGAAACGAGACACAGATGTTATTTTAATTATTAAACCTGAAGCCTGTCTGACATCCAGCCCTAAATATAGAGCAGAGCAGAGCAACTGCGTCTCTTCCAAAACACATAATGTCCTGATGTTCCATCCCAGTCCTTCCTGATCTGTTCAGGACATCAAGTGTAGAGATTTCCTGTCTCTAAAACAATGTAAGGTTATTGTTAGCTTACGCATGATCTGAGGGAAAGTCATGGCATTTGAATAAGGAAGTAATGATATTCTTAACTTTAGGTCAGTTGTTTACTTGTAGTTGTGCTTTACCTGTAGAAAAAGAGAAAGAATATAATTTATTTTCCCTCAGGGTGATTTTAGTTATCCAGAAAGTAAGTTCTGTCAGGAGATGGGGATGGAGGAGGGTAATTTGCTCCGAAGCAAGCTGAAAAGCTGCTGAATAATACTGAATACAGCTTATATAGGAATGCCGCGATAGGTGTCGTATTCCTATAGGTAGATGTGATCAGCTGAGAATCAGCTGATGCAAGCTTGACTCACGTGACCTGCCAGAACTAACGCTAAAGCTTAATTTACTGTAATACAGTGGAGCATGAAAAGTGTTGCATGTGCATTCATCATGTTTGTGTATGTAGGTATAACAATCTTACACTGCCTTGATTTTTTGTTTTGCCTTTGTGACCATACAACCAGCAGAAAGCATTTCCTCACCTTTCATCTGCATTTGTTCTCTTGAGGCCCGAAAGGAAATAACAAACGCCTCACACGGCCCACAGACTCTTCTTGCATGCCACTGTCTTGGCTAAAAACTATGGGCTGTCACAGTTAATATCTTCAAGCATTTATTCAGTTTGATATTTAAACTACTTCATTCTGTTCTGTGTGATTTATGAAACTGATCAGAACATTTAGAGCTGATTGAAACTTTTTTAAATGTACAGGCTACTTCAGTGTGTTACGAAACATCACCACGAAAGTGTGCACTTAAGTGGCCTTTAATTTTGTTAATATTATATCATCTGCTAGGACAAATTATGGTTACACTTTATTTTAAGATGTCCTTGTTACAGTGTAATTATACATTTAAGAACTGAGTAATACTAATTAACAACATATACCTAAATGGTTAGGTTTGGTTTAGCAGATGCATGTAATACGTAATTTACTTTTATTACCATAGTAAGTACATGTAATAAGAACACAAATGAAGTGTTACTGTAACGGAAGAGGTCTGACGCAACAGGTTAGTATATGTAAAATAGGTTTATTGGGTCACAGAGAGTACTGGGGTAGGGTTCAGAGGATGTGATGGTGAGGGAATAGTTCGAAGGATATGATGAGCGGTGTAATCCGGGTCTTGGACTTTACAGGAGCTGAAATGCAGGCAGGAGGAGCACACACCTCAGCGATCCGGGAACTAGGAGGAACAGGAGACACTAGGAGGAACACAGGAGGCAAGTAATGCAGGAAGTATTCAAATGGAAGCAGTAGCAAAGTCACTGGCGGAGCAGGGGACTCGTGCGGCCATGGCGGAGCTGAGGACCCGGGAGGCCATGGTGGATCCTCCGTGGCCTTGGCTGGCTCGGCCACGGGCATATGGCCCCCCCCCAATTTTGTTGGGGAAATCTACGGGGCCTGGAGCCCTCCCTGGGCTACACTCGGGGAACAGGAGCCTTCCCTGGGCTACACTCGGGATCAGGAGCCCTTCGTGGGCTATACTGGGGAACAGGGTAGCGCTTCCGTGGTGCTGGCACTGCAGGGCGCTCTGGAGGAGCAGGCACAGCAAAGCGCCTTCGAGGAGCTGGGACTGGAGTGAGGTTTGGGTCTGGAGCCGACACTGCAGTGTGGTTTGGGGCTGGAGCCGACACTGCAGTGTGGTTTGGGGCTGGAGCCGGCACTGGAGCGAGCTCTGGGGCTGGAGCCGGCACTGGCGCGAGCTCTGGGGCTGGAGCCGGCACTGGCGCGAGCTCTGGGGCTGGAGCCGGCACATATTCATCCTCTGGGGCTGGAGCCGGCACATATTCATCCGTGGGGCTTGCCCCACTAACGTCCTTGGGGCTTGCCACACTAACTGCCGGCTGACTTGGCGAAGCCGCGGACGGTGGCGGACTGGCTCTGGCTCGGGACCGGACACTCCCCAGACACCAGAATACGCCTTCTCTCCAACACAGGCCAGTGGTGTCTGGGAGGTCCAAGGGGCAATGGGAACAGATGGTTGAGGGTGGCATCATCCATTGCCGTCTCCGCTACGAGCTTGCAAAACTCCCCGGCGTACTCGTAGAAGGGGAGATCCCGGCGAGCGAGGATGGAGAACCACGCAGCTGAGTGCATGCCGTGGGGGGAACTCATCTGTGCCGTCGGTGTTGGTCCGGTCTTCTGTAATGGAAGCGGTCTGACGCAACAGGTTAGTATATGCAAAATAGGCTTATTGGGTCACAGAGAGTACTGGGGTAGGGTTCAGAGGGTGTGATGGTGAGGGAATAGTTCGAAGGATATGATGAGCGGGGTAATCCGGGTCTTGGGCTTTACAGGAGCTGGAATGCAGGCAGGAGGAGCACACACCTCAGCGATCCGGGAGCTAGGAGGAACAGGAGACACTTGGAGACGAGGAGACACTAGGAGGAACACAGGAGGTAAGTAATGCAGGAAGTATTCAAATGGAAGCAGTAGCAAAGTCATTGAGTCCTCAACGTGTATATGAGACCGGACCGTGAGGGTGTCTGAGGTGTGTGCTTTTATGCTCTGGGGCTGGAGCCGGCACATATTCATCCGTGGGGCTTGCCCCACTAACGTCCTTGGGGCTTGCCACACTAACTGCCGGCTGACTTGGCGAAGCCGCGGACGGTGGCGGACTGGCTCTGGCTCGGGACCGGACACTCCCCAGACACCAGAATACGCCTTCTCTCCAACACAGGCCAGTGGTGTCTGGGAGGTCCAAGGGGCAATGGGAACAGATGGTTGAGGGTGGCATCATCCATTGCCGTCTCCGCTACGAGCTTGCAAAACTCCCCGGCGTACTCGTAGAAGGGGAGATCCCGGCGAGCGAGGATGGAGAACCACGCAGCTGAGTGCATGCCGTGGGGGGAACTCATCTGTGCCGTCGGTGTTGGTCCGGTCTTCTGTAATGGAAGCGGTCTGACGCAACAGGTTAGTATATGCAAAATAGGCTTATTGGGTCACAGAGAGTACTGGGGTAGGGTTCAGAGGGTGTGATGGTGAGGGAATAGTTCGAAGGATATGATGAGCGGGGTAATCCGGGTCTTGGGCTTTACAGGAGCTGGAATGCAGGCAGGAGGAGCACACACCTCAGCGATCCGGGAGCTAGGAGGAACAGGAGACACTTGGAGACGAGGAGACACTAGGAGGAACACAGGAGGTAAGTAATGCAGGAAGTATTCAAATGGAAGCAGTAGCAAAGTCATTGAGTCCTCTACGTGTATACGAGACCGGACTGTGAGGGTGTCTGAGGTGTGTGCTTTTATGCAGGCTGGTAACGAAGTGCTTGATTGGTGACAGGTGCAGGTGCTCAGAGCTCAGGTGAGAGGGATCGTTGTGATGATTGGGAGGTGACTGAGTCTGGCCGATCTGTGACAGTTACCCATTTGTTTTAAATACTTATTTTTAATAAGATTTGAACACAACTAAAGCATTAGTTTAAATGTGTTATAATTTAACATTAAAATTGGCTGAAAATGTACTCATCCAGGTCATCCAAGATGTAGATGAGTTTGTTTCTTCATTGTTTTACCATCATTCATTACAAGGTTAATTAATCCTTGCTCATGCTAGATTATTTACATGAAATATGAGAAAAGTTGATCTATTATCGAATTATTGCAGGTGTGCATTTGTATGTTTGTATTTGTGGCATGTATTGTTGTTGTTTGAGAAAAGAATTTAGAATCTATAGAATTTATTTTATAAGTTTTAATTATTTTAAATATTTAAATATTTTAATTGATTGGCAGCCCTACTCCAATCCAGAAAACTGTCATTCTTCTCTGCTTCCACTCTGTCCTTTAGATGCCCTTCTTATTCAGTGAAGAAAACAGCCATCCTGCAAAATCTTCTCACCCCTGTTTAGAACCACAATTCTATTTTGAGCAGCCTCACAAGGTTTATTATAGCCAGATTAAACACAGAGGACTGCCTCTGAGTGCTTGTCTTTTCTTAGCTTTGTGCTCCCTGTGCACTACCTTTCTCTCTTCTCACGTTTCAGGCATTTATTCCTGTTTTTAGAGTCTGACCTGTGCTCTTGTTCCAATGGGATCTCGCTGTGAATTTTCTCAGTCTTGCACTTTCCCACAAGAGCACGGAAATTATTTTGTGCAATAAATTAGATTGTGTTTAGTATCTCTTTGAGTTGTAGCAAAGCAAAAAATGGAGCACCTCCAAACATCCATATGCCTTAAATTATTGCATTAGCAGGAATTATCTTTATCATATGCATGTAGTTTTTATTATAAACACAAGGTAATGTCTAGTTTATCTCATTGATGTTTATGACAGACACAGTATCTGTTGATAGAAGGGAGTTTTGAGTGGTATTCAAACTTGAGCATGAAACAGATGATATTGTGGTCAGAGATAGAGTTGCTTTGGAAAGTTTTTGCATTGTTAGGAACAATTACTGTTCAGGGCTGTGACAACAGAATATCGTAGGCATGACTCCAAATTTGAGCCTACATTAACTAAAGTTCTCTCATAAACACTCAATTAATGCAGTAGCTTGCATGCTCTTGCATCTCTATGCAAAACATGAGATGCTTGACAGCAGTGTTCGAACTATACCATGCACTTTGGGGGAGCCTTGCGCGTGGGGCTTAAAATGACTTACAGCGATACATAACAGCTACAAGTGTATGCACTACTTGCTTTGTGCAAGCACTATATAGGATAAATCACTATACAGGATTTACCCTATTATACTTTATCGACACAAATTGATAGGTGAAACAACAAACAGCCACCCACAAATAGTCTATAAACAAAGCATCCGACTGTCTTTGAGTTCACATGAACAACGGTTAAAGTTACTCGTCGTCAGGCTACAGAAGAATACTTCCTCCGTTCAATTAGGCCTAAGACATCGCAGACCTATAACAACCTAGCCACAACACATAATTGCGAATAACATGCCTTACCTTAACACAGAATCGACCACAGAGTCCAACGTTAATATTTTTTCTACAAATCTTTGAGTTAACATGTACTAAACATGAGTGGAATTTGCACCGCATCGCCCCCACACCTTGATGCTCATGACAAGAATAGCATGTATAGTTATCTTTATTGAAGTGAATTAGGTTTAAATCGCCGTCATGCATGAATGAATGATATTTTTGCAATTTTACACATAATAATCCACGATGATCACATTACACAAAACTGAAATTGCACATAAAAATAACACATTGTCAATATTTTTTGAGACCCCCAAAAATTTCACAAATCACGTTTTCAGGGGAGCTCATGTCTTATTAAGGGGAGCCGAGCTCCCCCTAGCTCCCCCGTAGTTCACACCCTGCTTGACACGAGATGCAACATTATGGCTCTATTGTGAGTTATACTGAGGGGATGATAATGATCTCTGATAATGATCCTAAAGTATTTACAGTACCATAGATCCGTGGTTCACAAGCATTGTGTATTCTTTGATCATGTCAAAGTAGCATATAGTCACATCAATGTTCACTCTAATGTTCTTCTACCTTTGTGGAAAGTATAATTTGAGATACTTTTAAAAAGAGTTTCATCATTTAGTCACCCTCATGTATGACTATATTTCTTCTGCGAAACATAAAATATATTTTAAAGTACGTTGGAAACCAAAAAGGACTGTCTCCTTTTTATCAGTCTCTATTTTGCATGCAAACAGACTCAAAGGCATATCTATTTGCATCTTGCGTAGCTGAAGTAATAATGTGGGCTATGCATGAGTTTTACATGAATATAGTTCAATCAGTGTGCGGAAGTGAAGTCTTGAAAGTTATCTCACTGGCAAATTCAACTGGCTCATTGTGCATCATGTGGTTTTAGTTCAAACTCGACACTTCAAACAAGCAGATTCTGATTGTCTGCCTTTGCGTGCATGAGTGTGTAGCTGTATTTGCGACAGACTGCTATTAGTCATTGTTTGATAGCTTGTAGACAGAAGGAAATAACAATATCCATCCTCTTAAGGCAGGGAAACCCCTCCACGGCTGAAGCATTAGTGTGGGAGTTCCTTCCTTTCTGTGGGCCTGGCTGGCCTCCTACACAGATCACTGGCCACACAGCAGAATGAGACTTAGGAGGCTGTGAGAGGGAGTTGTGGTTCACTGAATGGTTCCACAAAGACAGCTTATTGAAAAAACATGCCTCTACCTACATTTTTGCAAAACTCCAAAAACATACCGATACATTCAGTACAATTCACTGCAGTTTCTAGCTGAAATTCACACTAGAGGAAGTAAAACCACAACAACTTTTATTCCTGTTTCACACAACTTATGATTACAGTTGGCTCCACTGACAACATTTTATTTCTGAACTGGCATGATGCGTTTAACAAACGGAGTAAATAAAATGTTGCCAGATTTATGTTCTTCTGTTTCGGCTGAAACTGAACAGGCCTTTAGTGCCACTCAATTCACTTTGAAAGCGTCACAAAATGTGCAAGAAGCAGATATAATTCATATAATTCTGCAGAAATTACATGTATATTTTACCCAAAGCAACTTACAATGCCATTAAGGTGCACATTTTAATAGGTTTTTTTTGTGTTTGTAGCATCCATGGGAATCAAACCCATGACCTTGGCATTACTATCCAGTTGAACTTTATTTCTTACTAATATAATAAAGACATGATTCTCCAATAAGCATAAAAACATGTAGTACACACAAATATTGCATAAATTAGTTGATTTTAAATTAATTTAATTATTTTTAATGGATATATTTAGGTATAGAATGAATATTATTATATTATATTATATTATATTATATTATATTATATTATATTATATTATATTATATTATATTATATTATATTATATTATATTATATTATATTATATTATATTATATTATATTATATTATATTATATTATATTATATTATATTATATTATATTATATTATATTATATTATATTATATTATATTATATTATATTATATTATATTATATTATATTATATTATATTATATTATATTATATTATATTATAGAGCTTGTTGCAATGCATTATGTGACTGGAATAAAATAAAAGAGACATGCAAACAGCCTTTGCATCTGGAGCACTTAAAATGTGTACTAGATTTTGTACAGAGCCGAAGTCTTATAAACACATAAATCCAAACCGCTGAAGGAAGTTAACATCAGAGCTGTAAAGGACATGGTTAAGAGTCAGTGTACTGACAGGTTAACCTGTAGACATCAGATAAATAGAGCCCAGGCTGAACGTTACCCTTTAGAGGTCAGGTGACAACTGAAAATCTGGCTAGGCTGGAACGGGATATTGTAGGGCTGAAAGTCATATTTTTCAAAATAATCCTCCCCTGAATCTCCCCAGAATGTGTTCTTCAAAATATGCACTTGACTACGAGATGGAATGTGTTGCTGATTTTATGTTACTAAGCAAGATGATTTATGTCCCACATAAATACTCAGACATGCAAGTATGTCATGAGAGACAGTCTACGCCTCTCAGAGACACACTTTTATCATTTTTTTGTTTGTTTGTTTTTTGAACATGGCTGCAGCTGTTGACAGCCTTTGCACTCTTGACACTTTTTAGTGCATTTTGATTGTGTCCTAATGGAGTCATGACATGATCCATTGAGATTTCTATGTCCTCTTTTTAGCAAAGCTAGTGGATGTGGCCTTGTCCTGATTAAGCATTTAGAATTTCTGACTGACTTTTCTGGCAACGTTACAATTGGCATGCAAGATATGAGTCAGTGTTGTTATTGTTAACTAAAACTATTACAAATGATTTTCATTAATTGAAATAAAGCTGAAATAAAATAAAATCTAAATATTTCATGAAAAAAATTAATGAAAATGAGAAATTTTGTCTGAAACAAATGAAGAAATGAATGAGATGTTGCCCGTTTACTGAAATAAGTTCAAGTACTAAAACTACTAAAACTAAAAATTTAATAAAAAAATTAAATCTAAATATATATATATATATATATATATATATATATATATATATATATATATATATATATATATATATATATAAAGCGAATTAAAAATATTAATACATACTATAATAGTATAAATAATACTAAAACAACTTAAGTTAATATGGAGTCATGCACTGCCAGACCAGAGTTGTGACGTGCTGGTTTAATCTGTAATCTTCAGACTAATGGTTTACTTAACTCAGGATGACCTACAAAAGAGTCCTGGCAGAAAACATAACGTCACTTCGGTCTCTGTCTCAAACCTTTCATCTCACCGGAGTCATATGAAAACAGAAAGAAGTGAAGAAATGTGAACTGATATAATTACAATTCTTGTCAGACCTGGCCTCAAGCAATTAAAGTGTGTTTTTAATTCCACCGAGCACAGAGGAACATGAGTGAGCCAAATGCTAATTACTGCAGAACATCTGGAGTGTTTTAAAAAGTGTTTTTGTTGTTGCCATGAATTCCTGCTGTTTTCATTACGACATATACTACAGCACATGCTTACGTGCAGCATATGCACGTAACCAAAAAACACAGACAGCAGTGGCATATGGTGATTCTGTGGGGCCCCTCCATAAAATATGAGACAGGGCCCGTCCACGAGTAGTGATGTGATGAATGAACATCTTTAGTCTTCATTCTGAATTTTTTTCATCATTTGAATAGCTTAAATCTTGCTCTGTGCATATCATATATTTTTTTTGTCTATGCCAAAAATGATCATTCATCTGTAACACATTAAAATAAAGGTTAACATTAATTATTAACTAACAATGAACAATACTTTTACAGTCATCATTAATCTTAGTTATTTTCAACATTTACTAATACATTTTTAAAATCAAAAGTTGTATCTATTCGCATAAGTTAATGCACTGTTAGTTAACATGAACAAACAATGAACAATTGTATTTTTATTTATTTACACATCATTGCATTATGCTGTAAATAATGGTTATGCATTAACTATGGAATTTAGTTTATCACCGAATAAAAAAATATAATTTTGAGAATTGAGAGTTCACAATTATGACTTTTTATCTTGCTATTGCACATTTAGAGCTCACAATTCAGACCTTTTCTCATAATTGTGAGTTTATATCTCGCATTTTTGAGTTAACATCTTGCAGTTCTGACTTTTTAATCTGTTAAAGGGATAGTTCACCCAAAAATGAAAATTCTGGAATGCAACTACCACGTTCAAGGCCCAGAAAGGTGGTAAGGATATCGTGGTAAGAACCACTGATGTCACATGAACTATTTTAACAATGTCCTTACTACATTTCTGGGCCTTGAATGTGGTAGTTGCGTTGCTGTCAATGCAGGGTCAGAAAGCTCTCAGATTTCATCACAATTATCTTAATTTGTGTTCTGAAGATGAATGAAGGTCTTACAGGTTTGAAATGACATGAGGGCGACATGATTTTTGGGTGAACTAAATCTTTAAGTTTGTGTTCAAATGTCCAAACTGTGAAAATTAAATGAGAATGAAAGAGAAATACAGTTGCAATTGTGCAATACAAGGTCACCAATGCAATAAATAAAGTTGCAGTTACAAGAATTAATTTGCGGCACACATTGCAAATAAATAAATAAAAATGACCATGTTTAGTGTTCAAGGTTAATTTTTTTTTGTAGTTACATTTGTAGTGACCACATCATACCCTTTTCACATCATGCCAATCATCTGAGCAAATATATATAGTGTTGCATGTCTGATAAGTCTGATCGTGACTGTCAACTGTTTTCCATTATTATGGTAATTCATTGTGATTTCATTTGAATTATGAAGACGAAACAGTAGTATGATTTATGCCTCAGTCCAGTATAAACCATGTCCACAAACACACAATGGGGCATTTTGTCATTGTTGACTGATGAGATCATTTCCAGTCTCCTTGGGGAGATTCCAGGCGTGTGTAGGACAATGCGTGTGGATCATCTGATGAAGGAATGCTTAGCCTATGGCGTGTCAATATGTACATGTGAAAACAATGGGGCATTGAATGGCTGTGTGCGTGTTTAATGTTGGTGACTGTGAGGAATGTCCTTTTTGACTGTGCTGCTGTAATGCTGGAAGTGGATCACAGTGCAGATGTGCACAGATGAGAGCAGCATTATAACAATGCCGCAAATAAGGAGTAGCGATTTCATCCAAAAATGGGATGATCCCAAAGCTGAATCACCAGATTTCCTTCTATTCTCCTTGCTGGAGAGACCTTTTCCTCACTGGCGGTGCTCTTTAGAGTCTAGATGCTAGTTTAGAGATTAGAGTCTTTTGTCAAGTGCTGAGACAAATATGCTACTGTAATGAATCAGGACTGGCCAGGAAAGCCATGCTTCCTGTTAATATAGGATGTTACGGTTCTGTATTGAACAAAGTGGAAGTAGTGGTAGGAAGCATCCTCTAGACATTTTTAATGCAAGTTGTTAAACTCTATAAAGCCTACTGTATTATTAGCCTCCAGAGGTCTGTGCACGCCATTGTTCTATAGGCAAATTGCTAAGGCCTCTAAATGATCAATATTATCAAAACTTTGCTTAAAAACTTGTTTTACACTATTTTTGCCTTCTGTCGTTTTATTGAACATTTATTTTTTTATATTGAGTAAAATACCTTTTATTATAATTGTAAAAATGTCTCCCTTCAGGTTGTGGTTCACATGATTTTATGCTTTTAAATCTTTCCTGATTTTTAAGAATAATTTTATGTTGTTAGTAATATTTCAAGATGACATGGGAAATAAGATGGATTTTTTTTATATATACTGTATATATATAT
>NW_015505867.1:768897-783191 GCF_001515645.1 Sinocyclocheilus grahami
AGAGAAAAAAATAAAAGGGGCTCTAAATTTTCCGCGCCCACTCTATATATATATATATATATATATATGTTGCATTGTATGTTTTGCCCTTCACAATACAAACTACAGAGCTTTGATCATATCAGTAATCATTTCATATCATTTTATAACTTTGGGAGATATATAGTGACAAATGATATTTATATGTATTTTATGTATAGGTTGTTAAAATGTTAGAATGATCTCACTAATTTTCATTACAAGCTGTCAGAATTCCATCTTACTTTTGACAATATAAATATCAGCAACTGCACAAAGTTGTATATTTTTGCATAGTTTGGGCACCTGACACTGATATGTTTTTTTTTTATCATTGAGTATGAACTCCATATTCTTGCATATCGTACTATATGAGCTATATATATATATATTGTCTATGAGTTCAGTAAACTATTCCAATGGTAGTTATGCCTCCAGTTAATGGAGTGAATCACCTTTCTGAAAAAGACATGGTTAGTTTGTTTACTCTAGATGTAGATAAATTGCATTTTAGAAAGCATTTATTGTTGTTCGATTTTATTGCTAATTTAAAATATATTATTAAAACAAACACCTTTGTAGTCTTTCTTCATTAAAGTAGATATGAGCTTTTAATACTATTACTTACATTGAAATAGAGTGCAATAATCAGGCTCCGGAAATAAAAATCCCATTCATTTTCATCATAGAGGAATAGATTTTGAATGATAACTTCTAAACCTTTACAGACAGACTTATACTATGAACTGACATTGCTAATCGATGGTATATGTTTTTGTTGAAGCTGTTAGTCTGCAACTTATTTTTATTAATCACGTTTATAAAAGTGGAGCAGTCCACCAATCAGAGAATAGAAATTAGTAAATTGAACTAAAAGAACTCTTTAGCACCCACCCACTCCCATGAAGCACTGTGCATGATGTAATGAATGCAGTCTCCCTCAAGCTCCCCAACTACTTAAATATTTGTATGCATTTGCATATTTTGCAACATGTAGAAAATGTTGTTTCTATATACACAATGAACATCTTTAAATCAATCATATTATATTTTTCTTATACCGAATGCAGTGGATTAAAACATCTACCAAATTCCTGTAAATGTAACATGTCCCACCCATCCTTTCTGAAATATTTCAAAAATGTGAATCAATCAAAAACTGAACTGGAACCAGCACATATGAATTGAAAAGGACTGACACACAAACCACCCATGCTTTTTTCTTCTTTAAATCAAAGGTGATGAAACCCCATTCCAGCCTATAACGGACATGCTTCATAGTCAGCTCAGTCCTGCTTCTCCATATTAGGAGCATGGCCTAGTTTCTCACACAGTAAACTCTGACTGTTACTTTTATGGGCAGTTTGGATGTTTCCCAGCCTCAGTTTACATCTTAAACCTAATATGTTGCACTTAGCTTTGACTTGCTAATGCCATCTTTAGCAGAGCCCTGTTTAATGTGGTAACACTATCTTAACGGCCTCCATATGGCGACTGTAATCGGAGGGCTGCTGACAGGAATGTCATGCTGTAAGCCTGATTTTGCTGCCCTGGTATGGTGTGTGAGAAATAAAGACCAGACATTCTCAAATCCTATTGCAAATGTCAGTTTATTGAACATATGAAGGGTTAGCACGTTTATCGCAGTGTTTCTCTCAGTGTGTTTCTATCTGTAAAGGAAGGAAGCACCCCTAAGCTTTACATATATGAGCAGCAAGAGAGACTGAATGTTACATTTGGAAAGCTTTTGTTTAAGTTGTTGTTGTTTCAGAAAACATAAACAACAACAACACTCTGATACTCTTTAGTTAAATGACCCACCCAATAAGTCACCGAAGTAATCAGGCAATCTTCATGAAAGTGACCTTATGTGTTTAAACTGCAGAAAACAATCATGTGACTGTCAGACTAATGCTCTCTCATGCTCTGCACAACTGTCTGGTTGTCCACTTCAGATCAACAATTCCATACAAGGGTTTCAGTTATGATGGCTCTAGTGGCACCAAATGGAATTGCAAAGAATATTACTTGCTGTGTTCAAACATGTTGCTACTGTACATCGGGCCACTCAGAGGTTTGACCACTTCAGGTTTGACAGAAATGCAGTGCTTTTTTATTATTAATACTGTTATAATGTTGTTAATTTTTTTATTAGATTTTATTTTTCGCAATTTCTGTTTTCACTTTAATTTTAGTTTATGTTTGAGTAAGTTTGTTGTGTGGTTTTGTCATTTTTTAAAATAGTTTTTTATGTATTAGTTTTAGTTTGTTCAGTATTAGTTATTTTAGTACTTGAAGTTTAACTAAATTAAACTTTTGAAAAATATTTTATTTAATTTCAGTGAACTTTTTTTTTTCTTTTTGAGTAATGAAAATGATAATACATTAATTATGTACACTGTGTCAGTGTTGTTTAATCATGATATGTGGATGACATATTAGTTTAATATTAGAAAATGACAAACTTCATTTTGAAAAGCTGATTGTGAATTTACAAATTTGTTGCCATAAATTAAAAAAAGCCTTTTTGTTATATTACTTTTTATCTTTCATGCTTGAACAACAGATCATATAATTTTATTTTTGATTGAGATTTAGAATTGTTATGGGTATTTTACAGTAATGACATCTCAATGGGTTTAAGGCAGTGGTTCTCAGACTTTTTTATTCAAGACAATATTCCTATCTAAGCTGATTTGTTCTGGTATTTCTGTTCAAATAAATAATCTCAAAAATACGAAGTTGGTTTAATATTATACATCTTTATTTTGTAGTGTTTTTGGTGTATATTTTTAGCATTGTAATTAAGATTATGTTAAAATAACTAATTCAATAAATAATTAAATAACTGATTGGAGCCTCCTGAAAGTTTTGCAAGGCCACCTAATGGGCCCCGGCCCCTGGTTTTAGGAGAGCAAGCTGAACTAGATACATCTTTAATGCATCATGCTATTGTGAATTTCAGAATATAAAATGAACTGTATCTTTTAATGCAGCAGAGATTATGAATGTTTGAAGGTTTGTCAAGGCAAGATTCATGTGACACTTCTGCCCAGGCAAAAGATCTATTGATAAATCATAATACAAGGTTAACTTAAAAAAGAACCATTTATGTGCTTCCAATTAATGCCTTAGTGAACAGCATTAGCTGACCTTTCAGGTTATATCTGAGATTCATGCATCAAGTCACCAGTATAGATTAACAAGAAATGTTCTCTCTGTTACATAATGCATATGCCGTGGATTCTTTTATACACTAACTGTTTTACAGTTTTACTGGACAGCTGGTATCAGTCTTCCTTCTTTCCACTGCTGTATCCTGTCAATGAGAAAGGCCAGCCTGACATATGACACAGGCTGCTTCTCTCTATCTCCTTCTTGCATACATTATACATATCATCTGTCTTCTGCACTGTTTAAGCAAAAGAAAGTCTGTACCAGCTTCTCAGTGCTGAAATACACATGGAAGGAAGCCAAACCGACAGAATCCACCCAAACTGTTTGTACCTCAGGGATTTAGGGGCTTCATTTCACAATCTTTTTGACTATTTTACACTCCCTGCTCTTGCTATCTGCACTCATTAAGTTAAAATACTGAGAGTTGTCTCAAAGTGGCCTCTAAATGCTCCCTCCTAAAACACCCTCCCTGCAGTTTTTAATTGCATGTGTACTTCCCACTCCTTCTTCACCTATATCTTTTTAACATCTGCTTGCAAATTTCTTAATTTTTCTCAACCCTTGTGCTGTGCTGAAAATTCTTTACCTAGTTTGGTGTTCTCTCATTATGCTATATTATCACCAAAACTTGGATTCAATCTTTTTTAAACTGTTTTCTTTCAATTAGCACAGGTTTTGTATTTCTTTTTGGAGCGGATTGATCATGGGCATCATTGATCTGAGCTTATGCACCCCAGTTTTTGAGTGAAAAATCATTATTTGTGGTCAGTAAGTCAGTAAGTTTTATGTCTAACATTAACATTTTAGGGGAAAACAAAAATCCTCTCCTGGTCAATATGACTGGAACACAACATTAGGGTCAAATCAAGAAAAAAATCTGTCAATGGGTCAGAAAAATAAACTTGCTTTCCCTTTGAATTAAGTATATTTTTCTCGCCCAATTCACACATCGCTGGGAGTTTGATTGACAGGCGATCTGACCAATCATAATGCTGAATCTGTCATTTGTCTGACAAACAAACCAGACAGGAGAGTAGATTTACGTTGGTGGACTTGAACTTGAAAAATTGTGTGTATTGACATCTTTCCACAGTTGAAACAAGATACCTTCTGATGTTCATTCATGTTTATTTTGTGCTATAACTAGTAAAGAGAAAGAGATGATTGGTTCACGTGATGCTTGAACTGAGGCGCTACAGCGATCTGTCACGACACGTTAAAGAGCCACAAAACGCTATTTATTGCTTGAATTTCTTAAAAAATGACAGAATTTGAAAGCTGAGACTTTGTTTCATACCAAAAGTAACCTGCTCTGTCTTGTCTGTCAGTGCATTGTCAGTTTCCTCTTTGATCCACAATGTATTTTTTGTTGCGTGAGAACATGATGTGTGATGTGAGAGCGCCATGGCTTGTCGGATGTAGCAACAGTAACTAAGGGGGGCGGGTCTTTGTGAAGAGTCAATTGGAAGATATTTGTCTTGTTTTAAGCTTAAACTCACTTCATTTTGATTCATTTTCCAGAAAACAACACTTCATATCTTATGTCTTTTGGCTTGTATCTTGAATCGTTAGATATTTGCACTGGAAAACAAAATAAAGTAAGAAAATCATTTATTTTTGCAGTGAAGTTAGCTATTGTCCCATTGATGAAGTAAATAGTCAATCATAGTGGTATTTATATTTCACTGTATCTATATTTGACTGTTGCCTCCCAAACATTGTCACCTACCTTGTTACATATATGTGAACACAACTAGCTCAAGGGAGACGAGAAGAAAAACAAATGTTAGAAATGGAAACTGGCACACACAACAAAACAAGCAATTCGAATGAGTTCATTTCAAATGATTAATCATTTGTTTCCATGCATTCATGGAAAATAAATCTGTCCAACATTTATTTATTTTTCTCAAAGAGCCTAAAAATCATAGCTCATTTAGAAATGAATGTCTATACATGTTTATTATACAATCTGTCGAAGCCTGAAACCAATTATCAAAGTCGTTCCATCCAAAATATTAGCAAATTAATACTAAAAGCCAAAGAAACTACATTAGGGTTTGTGAAACAGCCTCCTTTCACGCTGACGGTGTCAAATATCTCGCTTTTTGTACTTTAAACAAGCAGAAAGGTAAAGGTGAGGACAGGTTGTGTCTTTGTGTTTTCATGCCTGATTGATTTTCTCACTTTCACGGGTTGTTTGTTCTGAGAGCAGTGCATAGACACCCTAGACAAAACCAGAAGAGAGCTGGCTTATGTATCATGGGCCAAACACAAAGTCTCACGATAATGATTTTGAAAGCAACTCACATTTTTCATGTCTATAAAAAGCATTTGTTGAGAGTTTTATCAGCACTCTTGTCTGCTTTTGCTATTTTTCGGCTCATGTCATGTTTGGGTTTGTTGGGATGCAAGACTGACCCAAGAAGGAAAAACAAAATTCCCATTTCAAAGCAGTTCCCCTGCTGTGCCGATCCAAGCTGCAGATTAGCACGCTGTGGTCTGAACCGGGCGTAGCCATCACAGGATCTCTGTGTGCTAAAACATACATTCGAACGATAAAGCAATATATACACATGTACAGAGATCACACTACTCATGCGTATCGGCAGGGGTGGGATCTGACCTCATTCATGTGTTGGAGAAAATGGAATGTCTGATCCTCAACAGATCTGACTTTGGCCTTCAGAGATCTGCTGGTTGTTTCTAACAGGATGAATGAATTACTGCCACTTTCCACGAAAAGAGTACAAAACTTAAGTTTAGCTTCTAGAAAGACTAGTTGGACATACTGTTCAAAATCTATGCTCTTTTATGCGTGCCAAGGATGCAAATTTAAAAAATAATTGTATTTCTTTGATGCAAAGCTGAATTTTCAACATTATTACTCCAGTCTTCAGTGCCACATGATCCTTCAGAAACCATTCTGATATGCTGATTTGCTGCAAAGGAAATATATATTTGTCAGGATTATGTGATTGATAGAAATTGCAACAGAAAAACATTTGTTTGAAATAGAAATCTTTTGTAACATTATAATTGTCTTTATTGTCACTTTTGATTAATTTAATGCACCCTTGCATAATAAATGTATTTGTTTTGTTAAATTTGTTTCAAAATAAATATTTATTTAATCATTTATATGAGTGTTTCTCTCATTATTTAGAAATTGGACTGATATTACTCTACCTGTTTTCTCACCTTGCTGAAAAAAGTAATATAATATAATATAATATAATGACAGGGAAATCATGCAATAACAGTATTATACAAAAAAGTGAATTATCTAAACTAACTTTTTTTACTAGTTAAAATGTACAAAATAAAATGATTTAGTTCAATTTAGTCAAATTATCACATATAATGGCATTGTTGTACTTTTTTAACTGTTGCATACAGTCAAAAAGGCACATGCTTAAATGAGCTAATTTTCAAACTAACCTATTTAATAGTTTTGACAACAAAAACAAGTGTAACAGGACAGTGCCTACTTGTTTTAATGGACTGACTGACTGTTAAGATGTAGGTCAGCACTACGTTAAACAGTTCAAAAACAGGCGTGATATTGTGTGAGTGTGTGTGTGTGTGGGGGGGGGGGGGTATTTTCCTTACAAGACATCCAGTTCCCTTGCAGAAAAGGATAAACTTTTGTAAGCTTGTCTGTGAATTGCTGGAAGAATGTCTCTCATTGGCACTGAGATTGCATTAGGGATGTCAGATCTGTCTGTTCACATACAGAAATTACACTCCAGGGATATCAAGCTTTTGTAAAAATGGCCAGTTCAAAAACAGGGTCGTGATTTGGTGGGGTGGTGTGTGTGTGGGGGGGGGGGGGTATTTTCCTTACAAGACATCCAGTTCCCTTGCAGAAAAGGATAAACTTTTGTAAGCTTGTCTGTGAATTGCTGGAAGAATGTCTCTCATTGGCACTGAGATTGCATTAGGGATGTCAGATCTGTCTGTTCACATACAGAAATTACACTCCAGGGATATCAAGCTTTTGTAAAAATGGCCAGAGCAGGTCACGCCCCAGGTGATATTTGAGACCGAAAGTAGTGATTCTCATGGTCCTCAGCACCCACATGCTGATTCAGTTGGGCCTTTAGGAGGGCTCATGGGTGGGGGCAGCACAGTCTCAGGCCGACCCCGGCAGCTGCTGCTAGTGCTCACATTGGTTCTCCAGATGTGCAGACATTTGGCTGCCTGGCTCACACGTGAGCGAGAGAACGGCTGCAGTGATAGAATGCGTGGATGGAAAAAATGGGTTCCCAGGATCCAGTGCCAGGCCTTTATTTGAGTCATAACAGGTAAACAGGTCTGTTCCATTCTTGGCCTGATGCCCTGTTTGAATTTACAGGTCCCTCTAAGGTATCTGTCATTTTTCAGGATAGACCAAACAATCTGTTTTATTTTCACGGTAACATATGCATGTACTGTATATCCGTATGCAGTATATATTGTGTGTGGTATGAAGATTTTCTGTATACATCAGTTCTAATTGCTAAGATTCATGGGGACCATAGTAAAATTTTATGGGACCTCTCTCTTTGGGGTGAATGATTAGGGAACTATAGCTATCTCCTGTATACCTATAAAACAATAAGCTTGACTTGACCTTCCTTTTCCATTTAACAAATGAAGTCGAAGAAATATCATCTGTAATTTTTTAGCATTCTTTTAACTTATATCTACACAATTAACTGTAAAATAATAGAACAATTAAACTGAATCTTTAAATCTTTTATTAATTTGTTTACAGCAACCCTCCAAACTAACCGATTTATTAGAAAGAATCAGACTTTCAAGCTCTACACATAGAGAGAATCGTTTAGGACAAACCAATTCATTAGAATGAATCAGACTTTCCAATGTTGATTATGAAAGAGAGGAGCGCTTAGAACAAAGCAATTCACCAGAATGAATCAGACTTTCCAGCGCTACATTGGAAAGAAAGCTAGTAAGATTGTTTGTTTACGTCTGCTCGTTCAGAAGTGATGGTGCTTACGCAAGTTAACAGTGTACAGTGGCTTTTGGTTGCGTCACTCACACCAATAATCATTGGGAAAAAGATTTAGATTGTTTCTGGAAAAGCTACACTGTTTTGAAAGCAGTTGAGCTACTTTTCAGCTACTGAAAATGTAGGCGAGTTAGTAGCATTGGAATTGTTAGTTAGTTGTTTCCCAACACTGCGGCAGGATTCAATCAAGACGTGAGTGATGTGATGTGTAGCCAAGTGTCCCATACTCAGAATTTGTGCTCTGCATTTAACCCATCCAAGTGCACACACATAAAAGTGAGTAGTGAACAAACACACCCAGAGCAGTGAACAGCCATTTTTTTGCTGCAGCGCCTGGGGAGCAGTTGGGGGTTCAGTGATCTAAGGGGTTCAGATCTCACCTCAGACTCAAACCCACGACCTTTGGGTTACAAGGCGGACTATCTAACCATTAGGCCACGACTGCCCCTAGGCTGTTATGCACAAAACTACTATTACTTCACTTTACGGTTTACTGCATTATTTGCACTGGTGGTGTTGTGCATGTTGCCCCTTTAAAGTCTCCAAAAATATAAAGTGCTGTTTCATAGGGACAACACAAAAAGAGCAACCTGTGTCTATATGTAATTGAAATCTTTTAAATATACTTTGGCTGAGTGAAATCTATGTAGACTGCTTCTCTGTGAAATACTGTCTGTGGTATGTGGATTATTAGACAAAAAATGTCTCAAATATCTCACATCTTACCTGTTACTGTACGAGAAATAATCGTAAAAATGAGACAAAACTGCACAATGTAAGCAAAGAAATGGTGGTCACGATTCTTATTTACATTTTTCAAAGTATACATCAAAAATGTTTTGCATATATTAATTTGTCATGTTATTTCCATATCATTAGTATTCCGCCAGCTTTGAATTACTGGTTTTATGCCACCCTTGCGTCGCCCATAATTTGGTTCAAAGCTCTTGTCCTTGAAAGCCATCTACTCTGTAAACCTGTTGCTGATGCCAATATTATGTGTTTACTGCCTCCTAATGGTTCAGTTTGGAACTTCACAGTCATTTTCTGCTTGCAGGGTGGATGCTCGGGGTCTTCATGTGGTGGATGTGACTGCAGTGGTGTTAAAGGGGCGAAGGTGAGTATGTTTTCCTCTGCTTGCTCCTTTATAGCTATTATTTCTGTCAGACACCTTCACTTGTGCCATATATTACCTTATGGATGCATTTCCTAATGTCAGAGCGCTAAACTTCAAGATTCAAGATTTTTATTTGTCACATACATGGTTATATAGGGAATATATGACCAGCAGTGAAATGTAAGTCGGGTCCGCTCCATGGACAGTGCAATTATTAAAGAATACAAACACAAGAAAATTATATATAAATATAGGTATGGAAAAAGTAAGATAAAAAATAAGAATAAAATAAAATACACAGGACAGTATACTGTAGGCTTAATAAATATTTAGATGAGCAGGAATGTACAATAGAAGAATGTGCAAACAGGTTGTACATGGGTAGTTACATAGCAGCAATAGAGGTAAAAAAAAAGTAAATAAATAAAATATTACAGAAATTGCTGTGTGCAAGTGACAATGTCTGTATATTAAGTGTCTTACTGATAATTAAGTGAAATCATGTTGGTGTTAAGAGACTGAATATGAGTTTAGGTGCCTGATGGCCTGGGGGAAGAAGCTCCTCCTAAGTTTCTCGGTTTTTGCCATCAGGCTGCGGAAGCGCTTACCAGATGGCAGCAAAATGAAAAGACCGTTACCAGGGTGGTTGGAGTCCTTGATGATTTTAACAGCTCTGTTTTTGCTGCGTTTGAGGTAGATGTTCTGTAGAGAGGGGAGAGCAGACCCTGAGATGCGCTCAGCTAAGTGCACAACTCTCTGCAGGGCTTTGCAGTCTTGACTGGAGCTGTTTCCATACCACACTGAGATACACTTTCTAGGGCCCCTGAAACTTACATAGAAGGATCTGTTGCACCATCTAGTGGTGCAATTATGTTAACAGTATATACTCTGTCCTGTAAGATCAACAGTGAATGTGGAATGCATATGAAATGTACTACATAGAAAATGCTGCTTTATTAAGAAAAGGTGGATAACACAAATTTTCTTTAAATCATCATCTTTCGTTCATCCTTATTAGGGTGAGGTTGGGCTCCCTGGTTTGATGGGCCTTGTAGGATTTCCTGGATTGCCAGGGCCCGAGGGCCCCCCAGGGTCAATGGGACCAACGGTAAAGTACCATACTGAAGTCATTTCAAAATACAAAATATCCCTTTTTTGAGAGTGTGTGTGTCCTACATACTAGTGCGGTGCAGTGGATCTCAACTGGTTTTGCTTTAGGTTTTATTGGGTGACCACATGTCCATGCACAAGCGTAACGCCTGATTATTATATAACACTTGTAGTAACAGATTACAGCAGTATTCACACTGGGAGCATCGCCTCGCTCACACAGTATGTGTGAAACCGATGTAAAAAGCACCGTACAGCTTCAGGCACAACAGTGAACGTCTGACTCCATCTACATACCCAAACAAAAATGCTAATTCAATGAAGAATTAGCCTATGTTTTAGAAGCACACTTTAGTCCAGCAATGCACAACACATTAGCCAAAGGAGTGACTTTGTAAGCTAAAATGAACTAACAATGAACAATGCTTTTGTAAAACAATACATTTATAAACAGAAGTTAATGCTATTTTTTTTAAATCTGACAAGTTACATAAATGGTATATTTATACCTAGATTAATAATTCCTAATGCATTAAATAAAGCATTATCCAATGTTAACCGTTTTATTTTGATTTTTACCATTAAAAAGCAATAGGCCTCTTTTTTTGAAAAGCTCATCATGGTCACCCTAGGTTTTACAAATGGTGACCAACACTTTGCAGTTAGGTAAGTCAAGTAAAGGAAACTAACTAACAAATGAACTAATGTAGTTTTCAAATGCAAATGAGCAAAAGCAAACATGAATTGCAGTGTTCTTTCAATATGTTTTTTTGTTTTAACCCAGGGAGATACAGGGGAGTCAGGAGCTCCAGGACTTAAAGGAAACAGAGTAAGTGTCCATAAATATCATATGATAAATAAATATATTATGTTATAATATAGTCATTTTCTGTAAGGCAAATAATAAAGAAAATATTCTTTTTTACATATAATTTTACAATAGCAACACTATAACACTGTATATACATTTAACTTTTACAATATTATATATTATAGAGTTTTTTCTTTTTGTAGGGCCCACCAGGTGTGGCTGGTTTCCCAGGACGTCCAGGTATTCCTGTAAGTTGAACTTCTGTTCAAACAAAATTGATCATCATTCATGAATTTTAGGAAAAACATAAACTCTCTGCATCTCTATATGTTTCTGCTATTGTTTTGATTTTCTACAGGGTCTTCCAGGTCTAGAAGGGGCACCAGGACCTCACGGAATCCCAGGCTGCAATGGAACAAAGGTACACCATGTTTGCTGTTTTTATGAGACCTATACATTTTTTAATCCTTAAAATGCAAAGTGAGCCTATAGGGATAAGCCACTACTTTAATTGTCTTAAATTATTCAGAAAATCCTCAGTGGGATTGAATAGAAGATTTATTTTGTGTGTTGCAGGGGGAGCGTGGTTTTGATGGAATTCCAGGTGTTCTGGGGGTGCAGGGACCACCCGTATGAGTAGTTTTATATCATATATGACTCTAATATGTCAAATGTATATCAGTGCTTAATGTATTGTGCCTTTAGATAAAAATGTACATCTTACATTATGTGTTATAAGTCAATGTATGTTGTTAATCCCACAAAACAAAATATTCCCGACTTAACAAATGTTTTTCTGATTCTTACTCAGGGTTTTCCAGGTTTGAAGGGAGTAAAGGTATGGAACACATTCTAACTTAGTTTTGCATAATAAAGGAATAAGTCATGGACGGCCATATGTTACAGTGATTTTACCACAAGTATGGGGTGCTCTTAAAGTGGTAATTCACTATTGGCTTTTAATTAAAGTTTGCTGTCTATGAAGCAGAAATGCATACTTTTTTTCTTCTGTATCTGTACACATGAATAATTTACCTATACTACTGACATTGTCACAATATAAAGCTGGTTGAAAATTAGAAAGAAGCATAACGTGAAATATGAAGAGTGCCTAAAACAACTGTAACCATGGTCAAATCAATATAACGCACATTCTCGAGTGCATAGTTACTTTTATAAAATGGTGGTAATATGATAAAAGACATCACTAATAATGAATTATATTTTCAGAATAATGAATTCTTAAAAGTAGTAGAGTTCATTAGTTATTGACATGTATCGTAAAAATGGTGTAGTGAAATTTGTGTGTGCTCATATTTCACTCTCATAGGGAGATCCAGGTGGTGTTATTGGAGTACCCATCCCTCTAAAAGGAGACAGGGGCTTGCCAGGACAACCCGGTTCACCAGTAATGATTTTAATGCACTTCTTTTCATGTTGAAAATATGCATTTACTATTGATAACTTCTTATCTGTTGTATATGTTCACATGTTCCATTGTTTCCAAACGTTATCTAATTCTCTTTTCTTTCTTAGGGACAACAAGGAAATACTGGACAACAAGGGCCAATCGGCCCACCTGGACCAATGGGACCTCCTGTGAGTCTAAAGTTAAAATGTAGTTTGTAGCCTTAAGCACAATTAACCAACACCAGTGAACTTGCTCCTGAATCTCACACTATACGATTTTTCTTTGAAGGGAAGGTCTGGTGAACCTGGCCAAAAGGGAGAGCAGGTAACTGTTTCACTCATTTGAAATCTTTTGAATATTTGATAACATTTGAGTCTAGACTTACTGAAATGACCAGCGTCTGTCTTAACTGTCCTTGTTGTAGGGTGACAAGCTGACATTTATTGGTGAGAAAGGACAAAAGGTGAGGAACCATGGGCTCATAAAACATCTGCCATTCGAACCTATAGTGGCACTTGCAGCATATGCTTCAGCCAGGCAAACACAAAGTAATAAACTAGATCTGCCTAAGTACTTCCTGCTATTGAACATGACTGGAAGCTGACAATATGATACAAACAATAAGCATAAGCCTCAAACTCTGTACCCCATTTGCACCCCCCCACCTGTTGCATCACTAAAGCTGACCGCCATTTTACTGGTTTAGTCGCACTAATCATATTATTTCCTGTTATTTTTTTTCAGGGAGAAGGAGGTTTAACTGGTCCCCCTGGTCCACCAGGCAGACCAGAGGAACAAGAAGGCACTGAGACAATTTATATACCTGGACAACCGGTATGGTATCATCGAATATTTATTTGTGGTTTAAAGGGGTCATATGATGCCGCTAAAAAGAACATTATTTTGTGTATTTGGTGTAATGCAATGTGTTTATGTGGTTTAAGGTTAAAAACACACATTATTTTCCATATAATGTTGTAATAATTTACTTAGTTGTAAGGGAATTAATCATTATTAATTCATTCAGGTTTATTTCTAGCTCAGGTTTTAAAAGAACTCGATCTGAGAATTCGAGGTCCACCTGATCAAAACTGACTTTGACTTTCAATAGTTTATACTTTTATCAGCTACTCGGCCAGCGAGAAGCTGATGTCAGTGTATATTACCAATTGAATATGTAAATTTTGTATTCTCCCTGGCCACGGGTGAAATACAAAATTTGATGATTTGTCAGCTCTTGAAAGAGAGGTAATTATTATGAGTAAGCTACGAGCTAAGGTAGCAAGCAAGGATCTTTTGGCAATAGACCAGATATCCAGTGCGTTGTGATTGGCCGAATACCTCAAGGAAATGTTACGCTCCTTAGCATACTGTGATGCCGTCTCCCAGCAGGACGAGACAATACCAATAAAACCCATTATAAACTAGGCATTTGTTGCATCCAGTGGGGACATAATTGCTGATTATAATGACTTATACTGTCTTTTTACACGTTGCGTTGCGTATCGCGCTGCGTAAACATAAAACCATGTCTGCATTTGTGATCGGAGAAACAACAAACAACAAGCGCTACACTGCTCAAAACTCGCGTTTGAATCATCAGTGGCAAATCGTTTAAATATGAAAACGTACT
>NW_015505867.1:783269-810115 GCF_001515645.1 Sinocyclocheilus grahami
CATTTGTTGCATCCAGTGGGGACATAATTGCTGATTATAATGACTTATACTGTCTTTTTACACGTTGCGTTGCGTATCGCGCTGCGTAAACATAAAACCATGTCTGCATTTGTGATCGGAGAAACAACAAACAACAAGTCTACTCTACACTGCTCAAAACTCGCTGTTTGAATCGTCAGTGGCAAATTATTTAAATATAAAAAACGTACTTACAGGCTGTGAGTCAGAAGCGCCAGACTGCCCTTGCAAAGTTGGAACTGCCCAACTTTATAGAGGCAAAAACAGCCTTTGTACCACAGACGCATTGTAGGCTCCTGGTTCAGGAAACAGTCCTCATCCTCCATAAAATGCGCAGCACACATCTGAATATTTGGGTTGAACTGTTCTGGAACAGTGCTGTAAATACAACTTAACCACTGATTTCTAGTTGTGTCCTCTTTTGGAAGGCCAAATATAGTAGTTTCGCTTTCACAACGAAATACACAGCGACTCCACAACATGGCAGCGGCGGCAACAGCAAGAATTAAAGTTACGCCGTCTTTCTTTGCGTGAACATTTGGGCCCATTATGAAAATCTTCCCATATTGTGACGTAGACATGTGGGGGCGTGTTAGAACGAGCCATTTTAGGTAGGCGTTGTTGACTCTTAACTTTTATGAAGAATATCTCTTTGGATTTGAGACTTTAGTCTTTGCAACTTTACAGATCTTCTTTATGCACCAAGAGCTTGTAACACTTCAAAGAGAAAGGAACAATTTTAATCGCATCATATGACCCCTTTAAATGTCCAAATACTTGGGGGCTACATTTCTTTTATCTAAGTTACATTGTTAAGTGTTCCATGTGTCTTGCATATTTTCTAGGGTGAAAGAGGCTCTAACGGAGATAAAGGAGAAAAGGTAAGTGGCAGCACAAAATTGTGGACTGAAATATAAATAGAACCTCATTGTACAGAGTCAGTTCTATAATTTTAGTAATATAAATGGTATATTACATTTTGTATATATTAAAATATATTATAATATTATATGAGTTTGCACTTACATATACTGTATATATACTGTGTATATGCATGTCTGACCTGTAATACAAAATTTAACCTTTGTTTAAATCTTTGACTTGTCTAATCATAGCTGCTTTGAAATTATATGTGTTGTGGAAAGCGCTATACACATAAATGTGAATTGAATTTTAAGGGGATAGTAATAACAATTAATTTTGCCTTTGCCTTCATTACCAAGGGTTTTTGTGCACCACATCAATATGGAATCAAAGGTGAACCAGGACCACCAGGACCAATCGTAAGTGACCTATACAACTAAATATTTACTTACTAAATACATTTATCATAAATCAGTCAACTTTAACAGTTACATTCAGTAGGGTCCAAATTTCATACACCACTATCGAAAATGTGATTTTCTAATTTAATAACAGTTTATTTCCTTATAAACTATATTATCAGCATAACAAGTTGAGACAAAGGTTAATCCAAAGGTTAATCTGAAGAAAATTTTTATACTTTTAGGAATGCTGTAGTATTTGGCTTATCCCTATTTTAACTCCACACGTTTGCATAAAATCTGATGATCATCTTCATAGAGCATCTTGAACATCTGTAAAAAGAACCACATTATCAATGTCACTCATTTTCTTTGTGTACTATTTCAAGGTTAATATTCAATCTTAAATAACTGTATTCATTTAAGCCATAACGTGTCTTAAGCCATAAAATAACTGTATATCTTGTTTTGTATTAATAATGATTGTTGACCTATCTCATCATATGATAGTATTTTATATATTATGTGAAATCTGAGCTTCACTTTATGTTTTCAAAGGGGAAACCAGGGAAAGATGGACAGAATGGAGAAAAGGTGTGGTGATCTTGGACAATGACTTCAGATTTCATCAGCAATGTGGATACCTGTTAAATTCGATTGTAGTTAGTCATACTTTCTTATTTCAAATACTTAAATCACATTGATTTAGATTCTGTGATTGTCATAGGGGGATCGGGGCTCAGCTGGTACTCCTGGCTTTGATGGCTTTAAGGTAAGAAACCCCATCTTGAAGGGCCACGGTGTACCTCTAGACATAAAATGCATTGCTATACATTTTTATTTTTATTTATTTCTATTATGACGTTTGTTCATGTTAGGGTGACAGAGGAGACAGAGGACCACCAGGATATGTAAGTGGTTACACAACTCCATAAAAACTCAGATAATGCCTGCTATACTGAACGGAACCACACAATACGTCTGCACCTGATTCACTTAGAACAATGTTATGGATTGGTAGTTGCTTATCTTACAGGGTGGTGGTCGTCCTGGCCCTCTTGGTCCTCCTGGCCCCACTGGAGCACAAGGAGAGACAGGTGATGTCTACATAATGTCTTGTCAGTATCTGGTTGTCCTGTCAAATTCTGCAGTGTCTTTATCTGTTCATCTGTTTTCTTCATTCATCAGGTTATCCAGGAGAGCGTGGAGATCCTGGACCCCCAGGTAAGAACACACTCTGATAAAGTGTTAGGTAGAATTAGGTCAGCATTATATAGTAGTTTACAATAATGATCCTTTCCTTCATGATCATGGTTTACTGCAGGCAGGTATATTCCTGGTCCTCCTGGATCTCCTGGCTTCCCTGGAGAGATTGGCCATAAGGGAGATAAAGGAGCTGATGGACTGTCTCTTGAAGGTTCAAGAGGAACTGATGGACAACCTGGCCCCCCTGGACCACCAGGACCGATCAGTAAGAACATCTTAAACACAAAACAACCTCATGGAGAGAATGGAGTGACCATATCATTGTAGAAAGAGTCTTTGACATGCACATTGGTTAAAGTCTGTTAGTGATGAGACACAATGTATAACGATTCTTGTGTGGTTCCTTTGATTGCCCATTCCAAAGTATCATTGGCATTGTTACTTTTATTTTAGATGAAGAATGTAATATCGAAAAAGGAGCTCAAGGCCGACCTGGACCTCCTGGGTTGCAAGGAGAAATAGGACAGAAAGGTAAGGAGGTCATTCAATTATCCATTTGTTTACTGTAGTTTTGGTTTCATCAAAATTGGTTCTGAGTTGTTTGGCTCTTTCAGGTGATCAAGGTGAAACATGCACAGCGTGCACTGCTTTTGGGCTACCAGGTTTGCCTGGTGCTCCAGGGCCAAAGGGTCAGAAAGGTGAGAAGAAATGAGCAAGGCTTTGTTTTGGTATGTTTGTTCTTTATGAGATTATGCATCACCCTGGATGTTTTCATTTTAGGTTTTCCTGGACTAGAGGGGACTAAAGGAGAGAAGGGTGTGACAGGACCTCCTGGGCCTCTTGGAATTACTGTATGTATATTTTCCTAATTTAACATTTATTACTTAGTATGTTTTTTGTGGCACCAAAAATCCCTGGATACAAATGCATCAGTAGTGCACTGTACCCACCATAAATGTGGATGTAAACACTGGACTCCTGTCAATATAAATTTTACCTTTCGTCTTGCTTTTCCTTGAACTCTAGGGCCAAGATGGCTCTCCGGGATTAATGGGTGCCCCTGGCGCTCACGGTGAGCCTGGTGATGTCTTTGTGGCTCCAGGGCTGAAAGGAGATAAGGGTTTACCTGGTACTACTGGAGACAGAGGATTCGCTGGTGTTGATGGGCTCCCAGGAAAAGATGGTTGGCCAGGGCAACCTGGACCCAAGGGAGAGCCTGTAAGTACAAAGTCTGAGAGATCTGACTAAACAGGCTTGACAAATAGCTGAATCCACTTTTGCATCTAATTTACAGTGTATCTGAATCCCACTGTCTATATTGCAATGTTTTCTTAATCATGGAATATCTGTTAATTTAATTCATAAATCTTGTTTCTGTAATTAGGCTAGATTTGGTATTAAGGGAGATCGTGGCCTGGATGGAGATCATGGTCTACCCGGCCCTCTGGGTGAGAGAGGTCCCCCAGGTCTTCCAGGCATAGGTCGGCCAGGTGAACCTGGTGAAAAAGGCTCAGCAGGTTTGACTGGTGCACCAGGAAGGCCAGGATTACCAGGTCAGTGATTTAGAGTAAAAATGTGCTTATCCACTGGTTGTCATTGTTCTGTTCTTTAAAATAATCACAATCTCAAATATCTTTGTAGGAGCCAAAGGTGAAGTTGGTAAAAATATAAGTTTACCTGGACCTCAGGGTGCCGAAGGACCTCGTGGAGAGACTGGCAGACCTGGTCTTCAAGGTAAATTCAGGTTATGCTAATGTGTCATCCTGCTTGAAAACTGGACTCAATGCTCTGATACAAAGCTGGTTGTGTTGACGTCTCTTTCACTTTATCACTCAGGTGACAGGGGTCTTCCAGGTGAACATGGAGTTCAAGGATTCCCAGGAGACAAAGGTGACCCTGGACTGCCGAGAATTGGCCTTCCTGGGCCCCCAGGGCCAAAAGGCAAGTACCATATATAGTGTCCATAAGTGTCAAATTTTGTTTAAAGGTGAAATGCGCATGTTTAAATATTAAACCTCAAAGTTCATCATTTGATAAAAAAAAGCTATAGTGGCAAAGATTATAGGTTTCTATGAATTCACTTAGTCTTTAGCCTTGCTGACGGTAGTAATAATTACTTTCGCGTAAATGGGTGTCAAATTATGTGTCAACTATCTAATCTAGACTGTAACACCTTTCTAAATATCCATCATTTCCACTTTTAGGATACTCTGGGATTCCAGGTCCTGCTGGGATTCCAGGAGAGCCTGGTCGAACAGGTCAGGATGGCTTGCCGGGTCGTGCAGGGACATCTGGGCAAAAAGTATGATGGTGGATGTCATTTAGACTTTTTAATGTATTATAGTTATAAAGAAATGGGTCACTTTTTTCATTGACCCTAAACTTTATCATATATAGGGTGAACCTGGCAGGGGTCTTCCTGGTCCTAAAGGTGCCATAGGTCAGACAGGAGTGCCAGGATTTCCAGGGGAGAAGGGTAATTCTGGAATGCCAGGGGTTCCTGGAACTGAGGGACTTACTGGGCAACCTGGACTACAGGGAATCAAAGGTACATTTACTGTGTCGGTTTCTCATAATAAATTTGAATAGATTATTTACCAGATGTTCAGAATGTACTTTCTTTAAAACTGACTAAGGAATATTTAGCAGACAATTTTGTTCATTGTAGTTGAGTTCAGAAGTTGAGAACAAAAGAGTGAAAACATCTGAGCATTTGGAAAACATCCCGATGGTTTCACCGATGCATTTTGTTGTGGCTTTATGAAACTTAACTTTCTAGGGATACTCTTGGTGAATTTAAATAAGAACAAGAACTAAGGAAGGTGTCCCTGGGTTCTAGTCTCATTTCAGGCAAAATAACAACCAGCTTGATCTTCTCCTGGGAAAAGTTGGCCATAAAAATATTGGCAATTACACTTTTTTTTTTTTTTTTTAAGGAAAGCATACCAACCAAACATTGGATGACACTGATGATTTTTAAAATCATCCAGTCATTGCAGATAATGCAAACTTTCTGATTAACTTTCACTGTGCTTTGAAAGGCTGATGAACAGGCTTGAGGACAAACAAGTTTGGCAAATATGTGAAAGGTCCTCTTATGACACTTTTCCACTGCATGGTATGGCTCGGCTCGGTTTGCATTTCCACTGCAGTTTAGTACTGCTTTATAGTGGGCGTATGGAGCGAATTTTGTGGCACTATTCATCAAACAAACCCAGAATTTTGCAAATAAACACAATTTGCTTTGCGAAGAAAAACTTGACTTTCAAACAAACGCAAAGTGATTTGCAAATACAAAACTATTTGAGAGAAAATGCATAGGTATGGACAAATATATGTATTGTATGTTACAACTGTGAGACTCATTTGCCTTTTTATGAGGAAACTTGGCTTGATTTTCTCACATGCAATTGAGCAACTTTCTATTCCAAAAACAGCAGATGGCGGTGTCGGTCAATTTACGCTAGTCTCCTGAGACCCGAAACACCTGTTTACCTTTTCAGACCAATATGAGTGGGGAACAGGTGAGTTTCTGTCTTACTATATCTATAATTAACCATATAGATGTTTTAACAAATCGACCCTACTACAATGTCAGTGAAATTCACAATAAGTGCTGTAAAGTTGTTAACATGTTCAAAAATCAGTAGAGACATGGCTAAACATTTAACTAGGCAGTCTTTCCCTATAAAAACTGATACATTCTCTGTACCTCTTATCCTCTTATACAGTTGTTCAACATTCAAAACAATGCAGGGGTATAACAATATATTGTAATACTAAAATGCAAATGTGTTGTGGATAGTGTCAACTGTACCAAAAATGAAAGCATTTTGAATTTTACTGCCCGGGGAGCAGTTGGGGGTTCGGTGCTTTGCTCAAGAGCACCTCAGTTTTGTCAAGTAAGATTTATTGTAATTCTGCTATATATGTTGAGACTTAGCCTGCAGTGGAGAGAAATGTTATAGGATACCCCTGCAGTAAAATTTTAAACAAGTATATAACTACACATAGACAACCTACTGAAAGGAGTATGCTAATATGCAAATAGGCTACTGTAATCAAACTAGTTTAAGTTCAGGTGAGCTTTATTGTGATTCAGCTATATAAATGTACCAAAATATAATCTAAACATTAATATCCCTTATAAAAATTAACCATGGTTTTACTAAATAAATACCATGGTATTTGTATCAAAGCTGTCGTTTTAGAAATGGTCACCTGCAAAAAAAACATGGTTACCACACTTTTACTATATAGTAAAACCAACTTAAATTTTCGTAAGGGATATCATAGTTTATCATATTTATGTTTATATATAGCATTATATGCATTGTACAACATTTAAAACTAAAAGTGGCCTGTAAGGAGATTTTAGTCTAGCAATACCCTGTTTGGAAAAATCCAATTGAAAATATGTAGCTTTTTATATATGGCCGAGCAACATTTTAACTCATGAAGTTAAGAAAAAAAGGCTACTGTCAGGAATTATATTAGTGGCTCTTCAAAATGCAAATGTTCGTCATCTGAGTCACTCCGAGAAGAGTCCTCGCTGTCCAGAGTGTGTCTTCACCCGTGTAGCGCGCCATCATCCAACGTGCAGAAAAAGAAAGTAGGCTAAATTCTATGATGAAGCTTGACGTTTTGATGCCATTTTTCGGGGGCATCATGTTTACCTGGCTGACCTCCGATCATTAACATATGTGAACAGAGCGCATCACATTAGCGATAATGAGGTGAGACAGGAGAATCTTAACCTCTCCTTACTTTCATATGGATTATATAATCAGATTATATATTTTTTTTCAATGTTTTCATTTGTTTTCTGTTTTTTTTAAAGTAGACATTTCAAGCTTTCTATACATATATGTATCATGTTTGTGAGGCACATATTCGTTGAGATTCAGGTTGTTTTATTCATGTGCCTGTGAAGAAAGTTCCCGGAGACCGAGACGGCAGAGAGCGCACCCTGTTTGTTTTCTTTATTTTACAAAAGCACATTGTTTTGTGGTTATTATGACTATACACAAATACAAGTAGATCCTTTGCAGTTTCAAACGATGCCATACTCGTATCTGTATTTTTTATCATTTTCGTGGTCATCAAGAAAACGTGACAAAATGCGCCGGTGCGGTCATCGACCACAAAGATTATTTTCTAATCATTGCATTGTTAAAATCATTCTGAAATACTGGTTAACCACTGTTTGTTAAAATCATTCTGAAATACTGGTAAACCACTGTTTGTTAAAATGCTGAATTTAGTATTATATCAGCGTGAACTTGATCCTTCTCCCCAATTCACATGACAAGAGTGACACCAGAAGAGAAATATTCATAATTTTGCTTTGCTAAAAAATACATAATTATTTTAGACACAAATGATTGCACAGTGTTACAACATTTAAAAAGTTTTAGATATTGTACTAAATAATGTGATTTGTTTTCAATTTTTTATTAATAATGAATGACCTCTTGGGTGAAATTACTATATCTGATACTAAATTAAATTGTCTAAGCTTTCATTTTTGGTACACAATATTGTCGCTCTCCATAATACATTTGCATTTTAGAATTACAATATATTTTGACATGATAATTGTTATACCCCTGCATTGTTTTGAATGTTGAACAATTGTATCAACATAGGTATATATTCTATATCCCACGATCCAACAGAGGATTAGAGGTACGGTGACTGGATCAGTTTTTATAGGGAAAGACTGCCTAGTTAAATGTTTAGACATGTCACTACTGATTTTTGAACTAATCAATCATGTTAACAACTTTACAGCGCTTATTGTGAATCTCACTGACACTGTAGTAGGGTCACTTTGTGAAAGCATCTAAATGGTTAATTATAGATCAAGTAAGACAGAAACTCACCTGTTCCCCACTCATGTTGGTCTGCTGTATTCCCCGAAAAGGTAAACAGGTGTTTCGGGTCTCAGGAGACTAGCGTAAATTGACCGACACCGCCATCTGCTGTTTTTGGAAAAGAAAGTTGCTCAATTGCATTTGTGAGAAAATCTGCCTGCATGCATTTGTGAGAAAATCTGCCTGCACGCATTTGTGAGAAAATCAAGCCACGTTTCCTCATAAAAAGGCAAATGAGTCTCACAGTTGTAACACACAATATATATGTAGCCTACTGTATAGGACATGATCCATGCCAAACATGATGTTAGTGTTTTTAAGCTGGCAAGGCATGCAGAGTTTCTCGCAATGATTGTGGGGCGTTGAAAGGCAGGTAGAACAGTATGTTTTTTTTTTTATATAGATTTGTCTGTGAGGTAGGATTCAACCAATGAGGTGCAGATTCTATGATGGCCAGTTCAGACTGGAGGATCTATTCTTTTAAGGAAGGTGTCATATCTATGAAGGTAAACTGATGCCTAAATGATTCGCATGCGCAGGGTAAGATTTGTGAAAGTGTATATAAAATAGCAAGCGTAAATTAATTTTGCATGGGGAAGAAAAGATCTGTAAATGTGTAAATCGTGTTTCAAGTGTAAGAATAAAAGATTTGCAGCGTTTTACTGTTTTTTCTAAGTGTAATTCATGTATTGTGAAACTGCAGCTTCATGCTAATGTGAAATAAATATGATCTGCATTCTTCTGACTTCCATTTTTTTTCGCCAAACTATACGGCCAAAAGCATTGCAAGCCTGTGAACAGCATTTTGCAAGCAAAAACAACCATATCAAGAACTGCAAAGCGGATTGACCGCATAAGTCCGCATAAATAAATCCTGATTTCAGATTTGCACGCTTGAGTGAAAGGCGGGATTACCTTCTTCTTGCAGCCAATCAAATAAGGCTCTCACTGACTCTCGAGTTACTCTCATCTGATTGGTTCAATAAACACTCCAGATGTGAGAACACATCTTTATCTTCATTCGAGGCATGTACATTTAGCAATCAGAAACCTCTTTTTTTTTCTGTGGTACTGAATGAATCAGAAACGTATATGGCTTCTTTTAAGGACAGCACAAACAACTGTTAAAACTGCTTATTTATTTAATACATTTAATGTGACATTAGGCTGACTTCCATGTGCTCATATACTGATTTTCATGCTAGAGTGAACGTTATTGGATTGGTTTGACATTGCATTGAAATGGTATATATTATATAATCTGCTTACACTACTGAACTGATGTTAACTTTACAATCAAACCGTTTAATAGCGCTCTGTCTCCAGATTTGAGCGTAATGCAAAACCAAATGCAAAGAAACTAATTATGTCTGAATTAAAAAAAATATGATTGCTTGTTAGGGAAATCTGACAAGCAACTTCGTTTCTTTATTTATGTTCACCGTATTCTCCAATGCATTGAAAGTGAAGTGACATGTGGCCAAGTATGATGACCCATACTCAGAATTAGTGCTCTGCATTTATCCCATCCAAAGTGCACTCACAGCAGTGGGCAGCCATTTTTTTTGTTGCGGCGCCCGGGGAGCAGTTGGGGGTTCGGTGCTTTGCTCAAGAGCACCTCAGTTTTGTATTGAGGGTGGGAGAGAGCACTGTACATTCACTCCACCCACCTACAATCCCTCCGAGACTCGAACCCGCAACCTTTGGGTTACAAGTCTGACTCTCTAACCATTAGGCCATGACTTCCCTTGTTTTTTGTTACTTGTTTTTTATTACAGCCCGTGATAATTAATACATTACAAAAACATTGTAAAAATTAAAAATTAGGCTAAAAGAAAGTTATCCCACTCCTCTACGTCTACTTCTATAATCGCTTGGATTACAGCGTCACGTGCCTTGTTTTTGAACATGATTTTTCTCCAGTGAGGGGGAGAAACATTTGGCAAATTATGCTGCAGCACTTATATTATTGCACTGGTTGGCTATTAACTGTGAGTGTCAATCAAGGGGAAGTTGTGGCCTAATGGTTAGAGAGTCGGACTCGTAACACAAAGGTTGCGGGTTCGAGTCTCGTACCAACAGGGAATGCAGAGCACTAATTCTGAGTATGGGTCACCCTATTTGGCCACATGTCACATCACTTTCACAAGTAGTCCTATACTAAGAGTATATACATTTGGTTCGAGTAGGCTATAATAAATATGTGGCTATTAGGGCTGCACAATTAATCGAATTTCTAATTGCGATTACAATTATGGATGCCACAATTACGTAATTGTTCAAAGAGGCAATTAATCGTTCAAAGTCCACTTCTGTTATTCTGCACGCTTAAGATATGTTTTTTTCTTTCTGCATGTTATCATAAGGGTTTTTCCATTGTTTTAGTTTTAGTATAACATTATAATACCATTCATATTTTTACTTTTTTTATAATTTAAAGAAGAAACCAATCCATTTGAGGCTTAATATTATAGAAAAGCACTAAAGGTTTTCGTAATGAATAATCGCAATTACAATTTCAAGGGAAGAATCGACAATTATGATTTTTGTCATAATCGTGCAGCCCTAGTGGCTATGTTACAGCTCCCCTTTGAAACTCTTGTGTTTTTCTCCTTTTCGATCCTATTCTGCTCACAGGTGATTGGAGATGAGTTTTGTTCCCACTTTGTTGCAGATTGCTGATTTTTGTAAAATAACTTCTGTTTTTGCTTTTCAGATAAAAGCGTGGTTTCAGTTTAATATGTTGCAGGCTCATTTATTGGTAATAAATAATTGATGATAAATAATATTGATGATAATAAATCATCAAAAAATATTGGGCTTGTTTTTGAAGCTGCGGTTGCTTATTTATCTTGCGAGAGTTGGCAACAGTGCGCAGAAGTACATATCGGGTTATTTGGGGAACTTTTTGCCCTAAGCACACAAGAAATCATTTAGATATTTGCAACAGTTTATTTTTTACACACACAGATTGGTTTTACATGGTCAATCTGTTCTGCAGTTCTTGATACGGTTGTTTTTGCTTGCAAAACGCTGTTCACATGCTTACAATGCTTTTGGCTGTACTTTGGCGAAAAAAGTAATTTATTTTGCATTAGCATGAAGCTGCAGTTTCACAATACACAAATTACACTTACAAAAAAACAGTAAAACGCTGCAAATACTTTTTTTCTTACACTTGAAACACGATTTACACTTTCACAAATCTTACCCTGCGCATGCAGATCTTTTAGGCATTATTTTACCTTCATAGGTGTCAGACAATGATTTCAGTGCCTCAAGTGTTTTCACCTCAAACAGGAAGAGATTGTTGGAGAAATGGTTTGCAAGAAATCGAAGGGGATGGGTTCAGATGGTATAAGAACATTAAATTAATTTAGATTTTTGCAGGTAACCCTGGGCCACCTGGAGCTCGTGGTGCGGTGGGGCCGCCAGGTACTCTAGGGCTTGGAGAACCTGGACCACCTGGACCAATGGGGCCACCTGGAGGCCCTGGACCCCTTGGTGAGTTTTTCAATTGATTAGCACCAACAAAGGTGTATGCACACACACATGCCTAGATGTTCACATCTCACATGATATGTAACAAGTCTTGATGATGTCCTAGGTCAGATCGGTATAAAGGGTGAGAAAGGTTATCAAGGCCAACCTGGTTTAGTCATGCCTGGAGCTCCAGGAGACAGGGGTAGCCCTGGTGTACATTTGCATTTGTGTTTATGTTTTTGAAAAATGGGTCTGCTGGGTATAATTTCCTGTATTATATACCTGCATGTTGGTTACATCACATGCCTTCTGAATAAATATAAGTAATAGTTTTCAAATATTATTAATCATTGAGGCAGTTTTGTTATAATTAATAAACTCTGGTACTGTTGCTTGTCGTTTGATCACTTTTTAGTGAACATTTTGTGGTTCTTTAGGTTCAATGGGGCCAAAAGGTATTAAAGGTGTTGGTGGGTCACTGGGTCACCCTGGATCTAAGGGTGTTGATGGCACCAAAGGAGATAAAGGAGATCCTGGTGCAGCAGGAATAGGAATCCCCGGTCCCCCTGGAGTGAAAGTTTGTGTTGTTGTATTAGTATTGTATTGTATTGTATATTAGTATTGTTGATTGTATTATCCTTGGTCTCATCTCATACTTACAGGGAAATGTTGGCACCCCTGGTTTCCCTGGTGAACCTGGACATAGGGGACAGAAGGGTACAATGGGCATCCCAGGAAGCCCTGGAATTCAAGGACTTAAAGGAGACACAGGATTGATTGGTTACCAAGGCCAGATGATTACAATGACTAATGCAAATTACACTGAAATACACTGTTTTAACAGCCAGTGTTATGAACACATCAAGGCACTAATACAATAATTTTTTATTATAATACATTGTACCAATCATATTATTTTCTGAGCAGGCAGTCCAGGGAAACCAGGTGAGAAAGGTGTCAGCGGGTTGCCGGGGTCTACAGGAGAACCTGGGTTTCAAGGACGTCCAGGTAAGTCAAACTAAATTTCCCCTTGAGATTTGTTTAAGGCACCCGTAATGTTTCTAGACACACTGAAAAAGTTTCTTTACTTTAGAAAACTTCTGAGAAACACAAAACAAGTGTGCATGAAGGAAGTTAATTTAAAGCAAGCTTCAAATGGGCTGCATACATTTAGTGGTGAAAATTCCTAATGATTTTATTATTATAATTTTTTTGACTAGGTGAGCCTGGTCTACAGGGTCCACCAGGTCTGCCTGGGGAGAAAGGAAAACCAGGGGTAGATGGCATTCCTGGATTTATTGGAGCGAGAGGAGAACCTGGTAAAATTATGTAGCTAAGATTATCAGTAAGATTATGTATTAATGCTGCTAATTTAAAGTGCTTTAGAAACTCTTTTTGGGACAGTGGGTCTCTAGTTCAGTAATGATTGCATTGTCAGGGGTAGTTTCTTCATTAGGACGATAGGGTGCTGCACCACCAGTGCAAAAGGGAGGAATTTTTTTCTGTCACATTCAACCGGCTGTCACTGTTCTAATATAGACTTTATGTTTGTTTTGCCTCTGGATACATAGTCCAATCAGCATCAAGTCACATTCTGTGGAGTACCGCCCCTTTTTGGGCGATTTCACTATGGCCAAGAATCGCCCAGACTGTTCTCATAGACTTCCATACAAAGACTTTTTTTTCGAACTGCAGGCACTGCAATGCAATCTCTATGAGTTCCGTGAGGGCGAGCACTAACGTGCTTTCATCATCATATGTAACCTTAACTTGTGCAGTGATTGCTGGGAACAAACTCTATAAATAAGAAATATGAAGTCAGGACTAGTCTGTATGGGCTGAATAAAGCAAATCAGTATCTCACCAGTACAGTATAGATGGATGACGATTGTAATTGAGGTAAAGATAATTATGGTGACATACAGCAATCATACACTATTAGACGCGCAAGTCCATTATTATTAATGTGCAAACAAAAAGAATGCATGTGCTCTCTCTGATAGCTTTTTCCATAAGCACATTTCAGTATGGTCACATATCTGGAAAGTGTTTCAAAATGGACACTCACTGAAAAAGTGTGTTTTTATAGGAGTTTGCATTGGTCAGTGGTGTTTATGTAGACACTAAAACACAGACACGAACACTCCCTCTTACAGAGGAACTGTTCACTGGTGATGTCGAGCCTCCTTCAGATCGGCACATTCGACAAATTCAGGATGTTTTTATTTACTTTTTTAATTTGTGTTTTGCTCTGTTTAATAATTCTGAATGGATCCGTATATATCTATATACAGTCAGTTTATGGCAACTGGTATAATTTTAATTTTTTTGTATTGCAGCTTGACTTGTAGTTATTTATATATGCATTAAAAAATGCTCTAAACAAATGTTGCATTTATTTTTCCTAACCGTTTTTGCTGTTGCACCGTATACATAAATTGTGAATTATAAAAATTAAATAATGTTTTAATTTATGTTAAAAAAAAGCTTGCAGAAAATCATCCTCAATCTTGAACTTGGTAAAGCAATTATCTTTATTTAAAATGTTTCAAGTCGTAATACTTTTCCTTTTGTTATACTGGGAGAAATCATACCGGGATGTATGCTAAAATTGTTGATTTTCACTAGCATAGATGATTTGTTTTTATATGCACAGCAGAACATCTCATTAAAAATGTGCGTGCGCACATGTGTTACGGGGCTGACAAGACGTGAGACGTACGGATCCATGTGCAAGCTTTATTCACAGGCGTGGTCAGAAACAGGCAAGGGTCAGACAATGGCAACAGGTATATAGAGGGCAAGACACAAGAATATACCTAGGGCTAGTGTGGGTCTACGATCGGCGAACAGAATCAAAAGGGCGAGACTAGAGGGATAAATCCAGGAACACAGGCAAAGGTCCAGGCATGGGCAAACAGAGTCCAAACGGGAAAACGACAGGGCAATCCAAAAACAAAGGCAGCAATATATACACGGGAAAACAGGCAAGGCAAGGCAAGACTAGACTAAACTAAACTAGGAACTATGAAAAAGACAAAGCTAAGACAATAAACAGGCTCCGTATAGTAGCTAACACTTGGAGAGTGAAAAACGCTAGACAATACTCGGCAGTGAGAGAGAGGAAGTCCATGGCTTATGTAGCATGTCTGATTGGATTCAGCTGTGTGTGTGTGTTTGATCAGTGCATTCAGCTGTGTGCTAATCAGTGCAATGGTTGATGGGAAATGCAGTCCAGGGTGATGTGTAACAGTCTGTGTGGTGTGAGAGTCAATGTAATGGGAGAAGGGTGACCTCTGATGGTAAGCAGACGGAAGTTCATGGACCGGATTTGTGACAACATGAATTAGTTCTTAACTTTGTTATAACGTTAATGAATTCATAGTATTCTAAATCAGGGAACTACGTGATTTTTTCCCCTCTTTTGTAAGTCGCTTTGGATAAAACCGTCTGCCACATGCAAAACTGTAAAGGTTGATAATTGGCATAAAACACGCCCAAACCATATCCATAAAAGGACTTTCCGCACAACCTTTCATCACAGCAAACCTATGACGGTCTCTAAGGACGTGCTCTCGTCTAAGAGTGTGTAGAGTAAGATCCTCGATCAATGCAAAGTGTGCCATCCTCAAATCTAGTGTAAACACCTATACAGACCTAGATTACAGTTAATGAACCTCTCATTAGCCAGTTGTATCTGCATTTTTCTACACTTTCATATATGTTTAAGATGAAATGCCTTTGTATAAAATTTGAGCTTTATATGTTTATATGGCCAGAATATGTCTTTTTTGCATATGTGTGGTTTCAGTTCTTCCTACATTTCATACATTTTGAATGCATTTTAGTACACAAGTAACTGATGCATCATGATTTGTTCGTGAAAATATTTGTATGCCATTTTCATGCACAAATTTGTGCTTACACACTGTTAGTGAGACCCAATGACCTAAAGACAAACAAGTATTTATCTTCTTCAGGTATACCTGGCATAGGATTGACAGGAGCCCACGGAGAACCTGGCAGCAAAGGTCAGAATCGCATATCCCCAATAATTAGGTTGTCATTTATGGAGCACTGGGAGGTCTACTTAAAATGAATACATTTGAAGTTAATTATTTTCGATGTATAATTTAAGGATAGTTTAGTGAAAAGTAACTAAATTAAATGAATACTTCTCCTCATCTCCACACAGGTGACACAGGCAACCCTGGTCTTCCTGGCATTCCCGGCAGTCCAGGTATTCCTGGAACCAAAGGTGAGAAGGGTCTGCCAGGACTCCAAGGGGGCCAAGGATGGCCTGGAGAGAGAGGACTTCCAGGAGCATCCATGGATGGGCCTAAAGGAGACAGGGGAGCTCAGGGACAGCTGGGAGAAAAAGGTGAATCCTTAACACCTCACTATTCAGGACATTCTGTCACAGAATATTCCTCTTATTAGTAGTCTAACAATTTAAGGGTGTCATTATGGTTATAAAATGCAGTTGTCCCTCATGTTAGCCAAAGAACGGTGTGTGAACTGTATTTGATACTCTAAAACAGGACTGACAGATGTGTTCTGCTGAATGTGGCCTGCGTCATCTTACACCCACATCACATTTTTACCACAGGTGCGACTGGTGATCCAGGCCCAGCTGGCACACCAGGCAGTGCTGGAGCTAAAGGAGAAAATGGAGATGTGGGCTTCCCTGGCCCACAAGGCTCTCAAGGGTATAGAGGAGACAAAGGTTTCACTGGTGCTCCTGTGAGTTTAAGGCTTCGTCTTCTAAAATAAAAATAGTGCCTTTAAAAATGATAGTAGATCATTTAATACAGCTGTGCTCTGTAGGGTGAGCCTGGGTTGCCTGGTTATAATGGACCAAAGGGTGAGACGGGACCACAGGGTGTTCCTGGTTTCCCTGGTAAGATTAAAGATGAAATTTAACTTGACAGAATATTGCAGTGCATTTTTGTGTGTTTCTGAATGTCATCCTTCATATTTATAAAAGGCAATGCTCGATAGAGATGGTAGATTGAGTGGCTCTCTGTCATTCCAGGTATAAAGGGTGAGAGAGGAGTGATCGGTTCGAGGGGTGACGGAGGTGACAGAGGATTCCCAGGTCTCAAAGGTATGAACAAAAACTTCAACTTCCATTGAATTATATTATTAGTGTCCATCCACATTTATTCAAATAAACATTTAAATTTGTATAGCTAACATCATATTGGTAGTAGAATTTAAACGTATTGCTTTATGTTTTAGATTATTGTACATAATAATAATAATAATAATAATAATAATTGTATTATTTTTTATTATCATTATTATTGAATAATATAACAATGTAAAATATGACATAATTTAATGTTAATGTTGTACAGTTTTGAATATACAGTAATCATTATTGGAATAAAATATAGTGAAATATTTTATAATAAAAAGATAAATATTTCACAGCTTTTTACTTTGAATCTGTAATTTCAATGTGAAATAAATTGTCTAAAATATATAGACGAAGAATTACACATCAGCAACAAAATTACAAACAAAATAACAAAATATATTTATACACACACAAAGTATCAGATCACATTTTGTGTGTCCACCAAACTGCTTCTTGAAATCCTTATTTGAGCTTGAATGTGTGGTGAAACGTCTTTACTATAATAAATGGGCAGTTCAGGTCTGAATGCTCTATACTTCATTGTAAACATTTTATTAAATTTCTGCTTTTAACATTTTAATTTAAGGTAGCGAAGGCCCTCCTGGACCCCCTGGGCCACACACATTTATAAAGGGAGATCCTGGTCTTCCAGGACCTCAGGGTCCCACAGGTCTAGTTGGATTCCAAGGCATCCCTGGACAGAAAGGACAACAGGGTGAGTGTTTCAAATATCTGAACTTACAAGTTTAGGAAAACAGTCAGTTGACATATCTTAATGCACAACCACACTCCTAGGTATGATGGGAACTCAGGGTATAAAAGGATCCGATGGAACACCTGGCTATAATGGACATCCTGGTGCCAAAGGAGAGTCTGGACAAACTGGACCCTCTGGTAGGTGCACAGACACATAACATATTAAGAGATCCAAGACAGAAGAAAAGTTCTGCAAATTTCATCAGAACTGAAATGACTTTCATTCACAAGATTGCTTATGCTTGCTGATCCCTATTTTATTTCCTAAAACATCTTTTCTGTAGGCCCCAGAGGGTACTCTGGACCTCAAGGGCCTAGTGGTCTCCCAGGTCGCATCGGCCCTCCTGGCCCTTCCTCAATGGACCACGGCTTCCTTGTAACCCGCCACAGTCAGACTGTTGATGTTCCATTATGTCCAGAGGGAACAACGCCAATCTATGATGGATATTCGCTGCTTTATGTCCAGGGGAACGAGAGGTCACATGGACAAGACCTAGGTTTGCACAGCAGCCACACTGATCATGCATTTATTATGAAATATTAATCAAAGTCACACAATCCCTGACGTTCTGCTCTCTTTACCCAATAGGTACAGCTGGTAGCTATTAAAATGGTTTGAGTTGGTTCTTGTAAAGAGTATAAATAAATAGTATTTATACTGTATTAAAAAGTCATTTTTCAGTGTTTTTTTTTAAACATTCACCCTAACCCTAACAGACACCCTAATCATTCTTGATTTCCCCCCCAAATATATCTACATATTAAAAAAATCCTGTATTATCATCGTGCAACCCTAATTTTTTCTTTAATATTACTGTGAAATCGGTTCCAAACTAAAGTACAGGATGTTCAGCCCTGTCAACCAGTACACTAAGGTCATTACTATATCCCCAATTATTGATCCTTGATTCTGATTGGTTGAGCCTCGTTCGAAGCTGTTGTAAATTACTCTACAAACATACACCTTTGTTTACTTTGTTTGTTGCTTGGCATTGTTTGGTGGAAGAATAATGTTTTTATTAATATCATTACACTTTATTTGCTCTGTTTTATTTTGTGAAACCTAACTACATATATGGAATAACCGTTTTATAAAAGCAATAAGCCCTGTGAAGCCGTGGTTTACAGTGAATTTATAACAGCTAAGGAGGTTGTTAGTGAGGTTGTTATCAACGCCCCTTAGCTGTTATAAATTCACTGTAAACCACGGCTTCTTTGGGCTTATTTCTTTAATAAACACTGACAAGAACAAATATGTCTGCTTTCATCATTTTCAATGAGGATTACTGTATATGAGAATGTGAACTTGTGACTAGTGTGTAAAGGTCTTACGCAGTCTCTCTGTGTAACAGCACACCAGTGCTGGTGCTGAGGGCTCCGGTCAGGCTCTGGCCTCTCCGGGTTCTTGTCTGGAAGAGTTCCGCTCGGCTCCCTTCATCGAGTGTCACGGTCGCGGCACCTGCAACTATTATGCTAATTCCTACAGCTTCTGGTTAGCCACCATAGAGGACAGCGAAATGTTCAAGTAAGCTTTCACACACTTTATATTCTTGAGTATATATCAGCTGTTGAGCTCGCCTTTTAGGTTCTTACTATTTTTATGGATGCACTATTGTTTCTTCAGTTTAACACAGAATATATCATGTACTAAAGCTGATTTGTTTATTTGAAATGTTTAAGCTATAAATGTTACACTCATGCCCCTGGTTTCACAGACAAGGCTTAAGCCTAATGCCAGACTGAAATCTAAGTCTGAGCTGTTTCAACTGAAAGAAACTTGCTCTGACTGATCTTAAAATATATCAGTGCCTTTATTTTGTCTTAAAAATACACACCAGTAATGTTTTTTAAGGCACGTTTATCAAAAATTACTTAAATGTCCTAATTGAACTATGGCCTAATACTGGCTTAGTCTAAGCCCTGTCTGTGAAACCAGGCCATGGAGTACTTCAAAGCTACAGTACTCCTCTCTCTTACCACAAGAAGGCACAATAATTTCTTGGTGATTTAGGAGCATTTTTGTATTTATTGTATTTATGTCTCACTATGGTATGAAGCATTAATAAATCATCCTACTTAATGTAACCAATAACCAGGTCAATTTAAAAAGATTTGAATAATAACAATAACAAAAAAGTAATATGATATTAAAATATTGGTCCAGAAAATAATTACTTTTATGTTACGTGTATCTTTTTAATTTATATTACTTAGGCTGAAAAGTGTAGCATATCACAAAATAACTGTTTACAAGACATTTATCTTATTTCTTTTATCTAATTTCATAATTTATTTAGTATAAATGTAATACTTGTTTGATCAGATATTTAAATAAATTAATCATTATATATGCAGTTTTACAAATATTATACAGATCGATATGACCTATTATTGCCCATTTCTGCAACAGAATAAAAAAATGTAATGACACCTTTTTTATATAAACAATATATGGTTTGATTGTTTTAATATTAAATGCCTAATTCATAAATTAAATTGGTAAATTAATGAATTAAAATGAATGATAGACCACCAGGAATTTGTCCCGGTGCTTTCGAAGACTGATCTGGGTCTGGTGACCTGCCTAATTTTGTTGATGTCTGTCTGAAATCTATTCTTCTGCAAAATTAGGCACCACTAAAAAGACATGCAAACTCAGAGCTCCAAGAGAAAAAGTCAGAATTGCAAGATGTTAAGAAAAAAAAAAAACATTTTCCTGTCCTCTTGTTAAATGTCTGTGTGTATTGTGGTTACAGGAAACCTGTCCCTACAACGCTAAAAGCTGGGAATCTACGAACTCACATCAGCAGGTGTCAAGTGTGCATGAAGAGGGTCTAGACCAGCCTCAGCACTCCGTCTGCTCTTTATACTCCAGTTTTACGAACAAACAACAAACGTAAGGTGCTACTTCTGTGAAAAGCCATGGAAAAACTTTGAAAACCCACAGAAAAATACCCGTCTCATCGGAACCTCAAGATCTACTGGCACATTTGCCTCATACAGAGCGTTTAACTAACATTGTTCCATTGTGTCTAATGAAGGACACCTGTTTACACTTGCACTGAGTTTATATGTATTAGTAAGCAGGTAACCATATTCATCAAGAGCTCACATGGATCGGATGCTATTCCGTCCAGCCCTTCTTGTGTTCTTTTTTTAGCTTTATTTATCATGCCACTCAACAATATCAGATGCAGATATCTTGTTTATTTCTCTCTCAAATGTATAATCAAGCAACACTAACATTATAGAATTGGATAATTATGTTTTTCTACTTCACTGTCAGTAAGTTTGTCAGCACCCTCTTTGTATGATGTAGGAAAAGCAAAGATCAAGCTTTGTTGTAAATATAGTGCTCTATTTAGTTAACACTCTGTCACATAATCTCTTCAGGTAAATGCCATTGATTCTGTTATACTTAATTATTTATGAAAACGTATGAGATGAGAGTTTAAGCACCAAGGGGCCTTTCCTTTCCACATTGATTTCTCTCAGTTAACCACTGCAGAAAACCATCATGGCACATAAACTGTAATATTCTGCACTTTTTTTTGTGAATCAGAATGTGGCCTTTAGACTGAAAACTTCCATTTATGAATCTGTGTTTTGAAGTTTATGCTTGTCCATATGTGCTTGCAGCTGTGCCTGGTCCAGCTTCCTTTTGGTGCAGAAATGTTTTGAACATTTGATGAAATTTGATGAAATGATGAATTTATGATGAAATTTAACTTCATTTCCATTCACACATAGACATACAGTGTCTTCTGTATCTGTTTATAGCTCTAATCAAAATAATCAGACATCAGACTAGAAGTGCACGAGTAAGTCACCTAAGTCACCTTTTGTTGACTCCTCTTTTATCACTCTGTTGACTTGAACTCATCAGCAAGCTCACCTGACTTGATTTCAACCACATCTATGACAAACTTCAAGAGGTTTTCCAAAATGTACGGTCTGTGTCTGAAGTCTGCACCTTTAATTTGAACATTGCCTATGGATTCTCTTATATGTCTTGAGTTTCTTTTGTCTTAATGCCTCAGATACCAGACCAAATAACCTGCACATGCCCCCCTTACACAGTAAATTTCTTGCTCATGAATTTTTCTTTTTTTATTATTATGTTTTTTTTCTTTTTATTTTACACTGATAATACTTGACTATGCAATCTACACTACTCGCTACAAAACCTTCCCCACAGTTGACCTTTTAGCAGAGTTCATCAAATTGTTCCACTATTTTAGGTAAATAAGCTAGTTGTGTTTAAATTTGAAAGTGCCTTACATGACTTTAGTCATGGATGTGAGCCCACATATCCGTACTATAATGTCACTGATCTCACATACTCGCTGTAGCTCTGTGCATTGATGTGCCCATGAAGTATTAACGGCTCTTGTTTTGGAATATGTTGAATAATAGAGGCTGATTGCAATTTGTGAAAATATATATTGTTTTCAATGTCAAATGATTTCAGTGATGCCCCACCCTATACTGTCATACAATAAAATGTTTGTATAAATGTGTGATGGATTTGTCTTTTTTTATACAAAAAGAGTATATATATATATATATATATATATATATATATATATAAAGATAATTATGTCTTTATTTTCTCAGAATTTCGAGTTTATATCTCACAGTTCTGACGCACATCAGTCCCGCAATTCTGACTCAAAAAAGTCTGAATTGTGAGATATAAACTCGAAATTAATGTTAAATTTTTTTTTATTCCATGGATGAAATAAGATTCTATAAATATAAACATTGTTCCGCCCACACCCGCTCGTAGCAATCAAAACGCTAAATAAAATTGCATTTATTTTTTATTTTGTGACAGAAATAAGCTTTCATAGATACAGTATGTGCGTGAAAAGCGGGAGAAAGAAATGACTCGTGGGGTAAAATATAAATGTCAAGTTAATCAATTTTGTTAGTTTTTATGAAATAGGCACAACAAAAAATAAACAATTTACAGGTGAAGGCTTGGATATTCTCAATGTTTTTCTTTTTTATGCGACAATTCCATTGCCTGCTGCGACAATTGCAACAAGTTGTTCACATATAGCACACACAAGTCTGGCACTTGAGATCTGTGAGCGCTGTGTGTGTGTGGGAATTGGAAAAAATAGGCTATGACACTGGAACGAGACTGAAAAATCTGCGGGCTTTTGCTGACACGAGCGGGACAAAACGTGAAGTGAAAATATAACATATTTCTGTGGGAGCAAGATTGAACAATCCATCCCACCCAGACCTCTACAGTTCACAAGCACTAAATTTCGTCACTCAAAATGAATCTACTTGATTTCAGATTATGGAAGATCTGTTTATATGAACCCTAAATGCTTCAATCCGATTCACATATTTGTTTACATGTGCATTATTCCATACAAAAATTCAGCACATATGTGAGGCCCAGTTGCTGCGTATGAGAAAGCCACTGCCTTAATGTCATTTCAGTACGATTGATGGAGTTGTTTACATGAAGGCTTTTCGGTCTGATTGAGCCATCAGTCATCAGTCAGTTTTTAAATGGATTACTTGAGTACATTGAAACCTAGTGAGGCACTTACAATGGCAAACTGTGTTAAAATACTGAAAACAGTTAATGAAGTATAGCCAGAAGACACAAACAGTATGTGTTAACATGATTTCAGTGCGAAAAAACACTTACTGACCTTTTCTGTGAAGTTATGTCCAATTTTGTAACTTTGTTGCCACGACAACATCAGCCTAAAACAACCATAAAAAAAGACGAGCGTTTTAACAGACATTTTAACTGCAGAATTAAAGTAAGTGTTTTTATAATATTGTAAGTTGGACATTTGTGCTTTTAAATTCTCCAAAAATTGTCCCCATTATATGCCTATTCATTCTTGCACATTTTTTAAAAAGAAAACGGGGACCAGTAGAAATGATTTTTTTTGTGTGGGAATCAACGTAAAGATAATTCTGTCATCATTTATTCACTCTCTCATCCTCAGGTTATTTCAAACCTGATGATTTTGTATGACACTGTTGTTTTGACCCCACCGTTCTTTTGTGTTTCACCGAAAAAAAGAAAGTCAAACAGGTTTGGAACAACACGAGGGTGAGTAAATAATTTTTGGGATGTACTATTCCTTTATGTTATTGCTTCATAATTGTCATTTTAGTGTTATTTATATACTATTTTAGTATTTATTAATATTTTGAATTAGCTTTATTTTTTTAGTTTATTCTCATTTATTTTTTTTATTTATGATTTTGTCATGTGCTTTTGTAATTTTTTTTAAAGGGGTCATATGATGCTGCTGAAAAGAACATTATTTTGTGTATTTGGTGTAATGAAATGTGTTTATGCGGTTTAAGGTTAAAAAAAAACATTATTTTCCACATACTGTACATTATTGTTTCTCCTCTATGCCCCGCCTTTCTGAAACGCGACGATTTTTACAAAGCTCATCGGTCTGAAAAAGCGAGGTGTGCTGTGATTGGCCAGCTATCCAGTGCGTTGTGATTGGCCGAATACCTCAAGCGTGTGACGGAAATGTTACGCCCCTCACCATATTGTGATGCCGTGTCCGGCCGGAGCGACGAGACAAAAACATTCAAATCCATTATAAATGAGGAATTTGTTGCATCCAGTGGAATAATTACGGATTATAATGACTTATACTGATTTTTTAAGCGTTGTGATGCATCGCACCGCATAAACATAAAACCATGTCTGCATTTGTGATCAGAGAAATGACAAACAACAAGCCCGACTCTACACTGCTCAAAATTCGCGTTTGAATCATCAGTGGCAAATTCTTTAAATATAAAAAACGTACTTACAGACCGAGTCAGAATAGCCGGCATTGTAGTCTACTCTACCAGGATCAGGAAACAGTCCTCCATAAAATGCACTGGACACATCTGAATATTTGGGTTGAACTGTTCTGGAACAGTGTTGTAAATACAACTTAACCACCGATTTCTAGTCGTGTCCTCTTTTGGAAGGCCAAACAAAGTAGTTTCGCTTTCACAACGAAACAGCGTCACACACCGCAGCCTTGAGTGAGCGGCGGCCGGAAGCTTAGAGTGAGTAGCGGCCTAGAGTGAGTGGATGCCGGCTTGAGTGAGCAGAGGCGGGCGGGCTTGAGAACGGCGCGGCCGACGGATTCGACGAAGGAGCGTCCGGCGGGCTTGCGGCAACCACATGTGGCGACCCTGGGCTGGACTCTGCTTCGTCCACAGTGAAAGCCGGTCCGGCGATCCACAGCGCAAAGTTGATGTATTTCCTCAGCGACCAGCACGGATCAACTCCCCAGGCATGATGAAGCGATATCATCCTCTTTTGGAAGACCAAACAAAGTAGTTTCGCTTTCACAACGAAACACAGCGCCTTCACGACATGGCGGCTGTGGCAACAACAATACTACAGTGAGAATAAAAGTTACACCTTCTTTCTTTGCGTGAACATTTGGGCGGCGTTATGCAAATCTTCTCACATCATGACATAGACATGTGGGGGGCGTGTTAGAACGAGCCGTTTTAGGTAGGCGTGGTTGACTCTTAACTTTTATAAAGAATATCTCTTTGGATTTGAGACGTTAGTCTTTGCAACTTTACAGATCTTCTTTATGCACCAAGAGCTTGTAACACCAAAGAGAAAGGAAAACTTGAAATAGCATCATATGATACCTTTAATATTTATATTTAGCTTTAGTTTACTTCAATTTTAGTTTTAATAATTGTATTACCTTAACTTCAAGTTTAAGTTTCATCTAATATTTACATTTTCCTTAATTTCAGCTTTATTCTAATTAACATTTAATTAGACATTTAACAACTTTTTTTTTTTTTTTGCCAGTACTGATTTTGACTGTTGTCTGTTGACTGGTATCTGCCATCCAGGGACCCTCAGGGAGCTCCAAGGTCATATACATAGATAGATAGATAGATAGATAGATAGATAGATAGATAGATAGATAGATAGATAGATAGATAGATAGATAGATAGATAGATAGATAGATAGATAGATAGATAGATAGATAGATAGATCTAACAACATTACTTAGATTGGCCTGGAGAGGGCGATCTAAGTACACTCAGTTTTTCACAATGTGTCAGCCTTTACTACAACTCATTCCTGTCAAGTGCATATCATATTACAAAACAAGGCTATAAATTATTTATTCAGAGTACCTTTCTTAATATTTGCATTGCTTTACAGCTCAATATCATAACTTTCATCCTCTATGTATTCTCACAACAAGTCATGTCGATGATAAAAGTCATACTAACTTTTCACACTTGTATCTCTCGTACAGAATATTTCACTATGTACCACAGGAAAACAAGTATCTGTGTGTGTTGAAACTATCTAGAGATACAATAAGTGTGCTACTGAAACTGGATTTCCAAGAGTATTTTTCCAGCATACTCTGAGAAACTATCTTGCCAATTTCACATTTTCATTAGTGGGAAATTTGAGCCCTTCCTTCCTTAATTCTTTTTCGATAAATACCTCCAGTCTGACACTGTCACGAATGACCATTTTTTTTGAAAGCTTTCCTTGTTAGTTTTCCTAGAAATGTTTAAGGATAATATCTAAGGACTCACTGGCCTTCAAACACGTTTACTCGCTCATAATTATTGACCAGTAAGCTGACTCAGATTTTAAAACCCTCCCTCTGGTCAGAATGGATGACTGCATTAGGGGCAGGACGTGTGCCACTTTTTTTTTTTTCTTTTTTTTTTTAAAGCTAATCTGTACCTCTGTGAGCTGGTTGTAGGTCTTTTGGGGTTATCAGCATACTCTGATATATGTGTAAAGTGGTGTGTGAGAGCGCTTAGGCTCTGGGCTGCGCACACAGATCAATGAGCATGTGAACCTTTCTCTTTCATCTCTCCATTTTTGTAGGAATCTCATTCTCTCTCTCTCTCTCTGTTTGCCTATTGGACAAACATAGCCTTTTACCCCATTCAGTCATGGGCTGCTGTTAAAATGAGGTATATGAATGGATGACCTTTGACCCTGAGTGAAGTAAACTAGTTAGAAGAGTTTCATGGTGCCTCTTGCAACATGTCTGTGGAGATTTTGATAATCTTTAGACATTACGTACATATAT
>NW_015505867.1:810190-812840 GCF_001515645.1 Sinocyclocheilus grahami
TATACATATATATATATATATATATATATATATATATATATATATATATATATATATATATATATATATATATATAATGTCAGATGATTTGTGCTTGTCTTATTTTGGCTACATGTTTAGGTTCCTGTCACACTTCAGAGTAACCTTGAGCATACAGTGATCTAAGTGTGGGTGTTTATGGGGTGAAAGGAACAACTGAGGAGTGTTGTGAAACTCTATCGGTCAAAGGGAACACAAAATATGATATTGTTGACTTTTATTGAATGGAAAAAGATCCCCCCCCATAACTTCAATGCAATTCCCTCCTAGTTGTCATTGGTCATGTTTCTTTTGTACAGATAGTAGTTAGAAATGTGCTGTGCTGTGTAAAGCTTAACTTCTCTCTTTGTTGTACTGACTGTTGTGTATAATTATCTGTTTTTCACTTGTACAGTTCTGTTCAGATTATTTCATGCTGTGAATAAATCATATCCTAACCTTGGCTAAGGTTGCATTTGTTCTGGTAGCACCGCTGTGCATTTGATAAGCTTTGGGCATTTCTGTAGCCTTACGTTAAAACAGTTCTATCTGATATGATGGTTCTGTGCCCTGAATGCTCATTCTATGGATTTGCAGCATGTTCCTCCTCCCACTACTTATCTTTTGCCAAGAGTGCACAAAGGGCATGTCTCCACACTCTTCTCCTTTTTTCCTAAGGTTACTCCATTCTTCCAAACAAAGAGCTGTTTCTGCTGCCCTATGCTAATGGAATTGTGAGTCATGAGGGAAGACTGAGGTAAGTTTTGGTCTGCTGTAGCCTGAGGCTTGTTGGCACTGCCAACTCCCACTGCTCTGTCACCTGAGTTCACCTAAGGCTGCTGTGGGCATGTACAGCAACATACATCAGCGCCAACCCTCTATATGTAAAATGGGTACCATCTGATTTGTTGTATTGCTTTGTCATTCCTCAGTTAATTTTAGACATTCACATTCTCAAAATGTGTGTTTATGTCATGCTATCATTGTAGGTTATTCTCATAAGTGTATGTGTATGTGTATGTTTTCGCCTTTTCTGACCATGCCAAAATGTAAGAAACCATTTGTGGGTTGATTCCCTCAAAAACGGTGGCTTTGTAGCACAATCAAAGCACTATAAACCAGTAGAGTGCAGCAGTCATGTTCTGGAAGTAAAATGACATTCATTTTGTCAACAGGGCAATTGATTTTTAGTGTAAACCTTTAAAGACAGTGAGCTCTGAGGTTGTTAATCAATGGTATATGCTTTTGTTGAAGCCATCAGCCTGCACTATTTTAACTTATTTTTCAAATTGTTTAATAGTGTAATTCCAGATGAAAAAAAGCCCAGTTTTGAGTACTTTGGCTTACCCTTCAGTATGACAGCCATGATTGTTCTCACTCCAAAGTGCCCTTCGTAGGTGGATATATCCCACTTGACACACCACACATGTCAGTCAAACACATTATTTTTGCCATTTTGTTTGGTGATGCTAGTCGTGTCATGCACACTTCATTTTTAACACTGCTGTCTTTATACAGTACTTGTCTGACAGTAGCATGGCAGCTGCAATGGATCTAATTGTTTTGCTATAAAGCAGGTAGTATTTAAGTTGTGCAATTTGGGTGAAAAGGTCCAGTCAGGGTCCAAAACTAACACTCACTGGCTGCCAAATGTGAGTAAAAATTGACTTTGGTGCGTAAACATCTTACTCACCAGTTGGCAGATAATTTTATTAATGTAATACATGGTTTGAAATTGGATAGTAAGAATTAACCTCAGTGATGTGAGTAAAATATGCACATTTACTTGGATAAATGGATAATTATCTGCTGGCAAGGTGGGCTTTTAATAAAATTAATCTGAAAATAATTCTACATGTTAAGAGAAAACAGAAAAGGCCTGGGCCCTCATTTATCAACAGTGCATAGAAAAGGTTCTATATTTTGTCCTACGAGTGAAATTTAGAATGTGCCTAAGTACAAGAAAATCGTCTCAGGTTACGTATGTAACCCTAGTTCCTCGAGGGAACGAGACGCTGTGTCGGAAAACGCTAGGGGAACGCCCTTCAGCGTGACGGGCTCTGAAACTCGTGTGTAATCAGACCAATAGATGGGCGAGACGTCACGGCGGGTGACGTAATGACCAGGAAGCTATAAAAGCACGTGCGGTAAGACCAACGCCAGCTCCGGGAATGAAGCAAGCGCTGGCAGGGACGCCAGAAATATGGCACCAAGACGCAGCGTCTCGTTCCCTCGAGGAACTAGGGTTACATACGTAACCTGAGACGTTCCTCTTCAGGAACTCGAGCTGCGTCGGAAAACGCTAGGGGAACGAGAATGCCCACGCCGCCAGACTCCGAAGTCTCTGCCCAGTGTGGAAGATTGCACCGCTAGGGCGAGAGGACAGAAGAGCCAGAAGTGGCTCGCAAGTCTAAATCATAGAACCTAACAAAGGTGAGGGGCGTGCACCAACCCGCCGCGTTGCAGATATCCTGCATAGGAACCCCAGCTAAAAAGGCCTTAGAGGCTGCCACACTACGTGTTGAGTGAGCCTTGACCCCTAACGGCGAGGGAAGATCAGAGGACTCATACCCGCTGGAGACGGCATCCACTATCCACCGACTGAGGGTCTGCTTAGTTGCCGGCAGACCTC
>NW_015505867.1:829764-852571 GCF_001515645.1 Sinocyclocheilus grahami
TATACATATATATATATATATATATATATATATATATATATATATATATATATATATATATATATATATATATATAATGTCAGATGATTTGTGCTTGTCTTATTTTGGCTACATGTTTAGGTTCCTGTCACACTTCAGAGTAACCTTGAGCATACAGTGATCTAAGTGTGGGTGTTTATGGGGTGAAAGGAACAACTGAGGAGTGTTGTGAAACTCTATCGGTCAAAGGGAACACAAAATATGATATTGTTGACTTTTATTGAATGGAAAAAGATCCCCCCCCATAACTTCAATGCAATTCCCTCCTAGTTGTCATTGGTCATGTTTCTTTTGTACAGATAGTAGTTAGAAATGTGCTGTGCTGTGTAAAGCTTAACTTCTCTCTTTGTTGTACTGACTGTTGTGTATAATTATCTGTTTTTCACTTGTACAGTTCTGTTCAGATTATTTCATGCTGTGAATAAATCATATCCTAACCTTGGCTAAGGTTGCATTTGTTCTGGTAGCACCGCTGTGCATTTGATAAGCTTTGGGCATTTCTGTAGCCTTACGTTAAAACAGTTCTATCTGATATGATGGTTCTGTGCCCTGAATGCTCATTCTATGGATTTGCAGCATGTTCCTCCTCCCACTACTTATCTTTTGCCAAGAGTGCACAAAGGGCATGTCTCCACACTCTTCTCCTTTTTTCCTAAGGTTACTCCATTCTTCCAAACAAAGAGCTGTTTCTGCTGCCCTATGCTAATGGAATTGTGAGTCATGAGGGAAGACTGAGGTAAGTTTTGGTCTGCTGTAGCCTGAGGCTTGTTGGCACTGCCAACTCCCACTGCTCTGTCACCTGAGTTCACCTAAGGCTGCTGTGGGCATGTACAGCAACATACATCAGCGCCAACCCTCTATATGTAAAATGGGTACCATCTGATTTGTTGTATTGCTTTGTCATTCCTCAGTTAATTTTAGACATTCACATTCTCAAAATGTGTGTTTATGTCATGCTATCATTGTAGGTTATTCTCATAAGTGTATGTGTATGTGTATGTTTTCGCCTTTTCTGACCATGCCAAAATGTAAGAAACCATTTGTGGGTTGATTCCCTCAAAAACGGTGGCTTTGTAGCACAATCAAAGCACTATAAACCAGTAGAGTGCAGCAGTCATGTTCTGGAAGTAAAATGACATTCATTTTGTCAACAGGGCAATTGATTTTTAGTGTAAACCTTTAAAGACAGTGAGCTCTGAGGTTGTTAATCAATGGTATATGCTTTTGTTGAAGCCATCAGCCTGCACTATTTTAACTTATTTTTCAAATTGTTTAATAGTGTAATTCCAGATGAAAAAAAGCCCAGTTTTGAGTACTTTGGCTTACCCTTCAGTATGACAGCCATGATTGTTCTCACTCCAAAGTGCCCTTCGTAGGTGGATATATCCCACTTGACACACCACACATGTCAGTCAAACACATTATTTTTGCCATTTTGTTTGGTGATGCTAGTCGTGTCATGCACACTTCATTTTTAACACTGCTGTCTTTATACAGTACTTGTCTGACAGTAGCATGGCAGCTGCAATGGATCTAATTGTTTTGCTATAAAGCAGGTAGTATTTAAGTTGTGCAATTTGGGTGAAAAGGTCCAGTCAGGGTCCAAAACTAACACTCACTGGCTGCCAAATGTGAGTAAAAATTGACTTTGGTGCGTAAACATCTTACTCACCAGTTGGCAGATAATTTTATTAATGTAATACATGGTTTGAAATTGGATAGTAAGAATTAACCTCAGTGATGTGAGTAAAATATGCACATTTACTTGGATAAATGGATAATTATCTGCTGGCAAGGTGGGCTTTTAATAAAATTAATCTGAAAATAATTCTACATGTTAAGAGAAAACAGAAAAGGCCTGGGCCCTCATTTATCAACAGTGCATAGAAAAGGTTCTATATTTTGTCCTACGAGTGAAATTTAGAATGTGCCTAAGTACAAGAAAATCGTCTCAGGTTACGTATGTAACCCTAGTTCCTCGAGGGAACGAGACGCTGTGTCGGAAAACGCTAGGGGAACGCCCTTCAGCGTGACGGGCTCTGAAACTCGTGTGTAATCAGACCAATAGATGGGCGAGACGTCACGGCGGGGGATGTAGGGACCAGGAAGCTATAAAAGCACGTGCGGTAAGACCAACGCCAGCTCCGGGAATGAAGCAAGCGCTGGCAGGGACGCCAGAAATATGGCACCAAGACGCAGCGTCTCGTTCCCTCGAGGAACTAGGGTTACATACGTAACCTGAGACGTTCCTCTTCAGGAACTCGAGCTGCGTCGGAAAACGCTAGGGGAACGAGAATGCCCACGCCGCCAGACTCCGAAGTCTCTGCCCAGTGTGGAAGATTGCACCGCTAGGGCGAGAGGACAGAAGAGCCAGAAGTGGCTCGCAAGTCTAAATCATAGAACCTAACAAAGGTGAGGGGCGTGCACCAACCCGCCGCGTTGCAGATATCCTGCATAGGAACCCCAGCTAAAAAGGCCTTAGAGGCTGCCACACTACGTGTTGAGTGAGCCTTGACCCCTAACGGCGAGGGAAGATCAGAGGACTCATACCCGCTGGAGACGGCATCCACTATCCACCGACTGAGGGTCTGCTTAGTTGCCGGCAGACCTCCCTTAGGGGGACCATAACACACAAGCAACTGGTCCACCCTCCTCCACAGGGCAGTTCTGTGGACATAAGCATCCATTGCACGCACCGGACACATGCAGTTTAGCCTCTGCTGGTCTGGATCCCCGAAGGGAGGAGGACTAAAGGCCTGGAGTACGACAGGCCATGGTGTAGATGAAGGGACCTTGGGGACATATCCCGCTCGCGGGAACAGAAACGCCTTGGCCAAACCAGGCACAAAGTCTAGGTAAGACGGGGCCACTGAAAGGGCCTGCGGATGCCCAACTCTCTTGAGGGAAGAAATCACCAGAAGGAAGGTAGTTTTTATCGTTAGGAGGGATCCGATATCTCCTCGATAGGCTCGAAGGGAGGCCTACAGAGAGCCTCTAGCACCCCCACCAGATCCCACGTGGGGACACGAGATCGTACCGGATCGTACCGGTGCCTCAGCGCACCGCGGAGGAAACGTGTCACTAGGGGTTGCCTACCCACTGACTGGCCACCAAGAGGGGCGTGGTAGGCCGCAATAGCCGCCACGTAGACCTTCAGGGTGGAGTGGGTCAACCCTGCGGAGAAACGGGCCTGCAAGAACTCCAGCACTGTACCAACTGGGCAGTTAACTGGGTCTAGCTGGCGGTCTCCGCACCAAGAAGTGAAAAGTTTCCACTTCAAGGCATACAGTTTCCTCGTGGAGGGAGCTCTGGATTGGAGGATGGTCTCAACAACCTCGGTTGAGAGACCGGAAGCTAGGAGTTGTGCCCCCTCAGGGGCCACACCCCCAATTTCCACAGCTCCGGGCGGGGGTGAGTGATCATACCCTCCGCCTGTGAGAGGAGATCTCTCCTGACGGGAATCTCCCATGGAGTGCCGTCGAGGAGAGAAATCAGGTCCGAGAACCATACTCGGCCCGGCCAGAACGGGGCTACTAGCAGAAGACGGACCCCGTCCCGGCGCACTCTCTCCAGAACTCCCGGGAGCAGAGCGATCGGGGGAAAGGCGTACAGACGAAGCCTCGGCCACGTCTGTACCATGGCATCCAGCCCCAGTGGAGCTGGATGATTTAGAGAGAACCATAGGGGACAGTGCGATGTCATGGCGGGGTGAGAGTGCAAGGCCGAAAGGAAGAACACGATATTGGTATGCTTTGCCCCCGAAAGCAAACTTCAGGAACTCCCTGTGAGTGGGAAGGATGGATACATGGAAGTATGTGTCCTTTAGATCGATCATGACAAACCAGTCCTTGGATCTGACCTGAGACACGACCTGCTTTATAGTAAGCATCTTGAACCTCAGTCTCATGACAACGCAACCCCCCATCCTTCTTCGGAACTACGAAGTACCGGCTGTAGAACCCGGACTGCCTCACATGAGGAGGGACCAGCTCGATGGCCTCCTTCCTCAAAAGAGTCACTACTTCCTGTTCCATGACCAGAGCCTGCTCGGGGCCCACCAGCGTGGGAGTAATCCCGTTGAAAAGAGGCGGAGGAGAACCAAACTGGATTCTGTAGCCTCTCTCTACAGTGTGCAGGACCCATTGAGACACATTTGGCAGTAGTTTCCACGCTGCCAAAAAGTCTACTAAGGGAATCAGTCTCTCGAGACTGATCTCTGGTGTAATACGAGCAGCCGGCTCGGTGCCCTGTAACGGCGAACCGGCAGGGAACAACCGAACCTGCTGCTCTAGAGACCTCCGCGGAGGTGGCGAGCCTCTTAGCACCGCTACGTTGCCGGGCGGTGACTGAGAGTGGCGCTCGCGGGAGACCGCTGCGCCCTGTAACTCCGGCAGGGTTAGCAGTTCGATCTCCTGAGGGCACTGAGGCGAGACGGCCACCGTGTAATGCGGTGCAACCCGCTGCACCCCAGAGGGGACTGCCCTCATACATCCTGGGCCAGTGGCGTCAGGACTTTTTGGCCGAGGACCTCTTAGACTTAAGTACGGCCGAAGATCCGGCTTAGCCTTAGCGGCCCCCGCCCTCGAGCGTCGCCTCGCCCCCGTGACTCGACACGGGGGAGCACGCGAAGCCACGCTCTGTTTTTGCCCGCCCCTATATTCGGAGCTGGTACCTGGAGGGGGCTGCTCTCGCCCAGCAGCCCCTAGAGCTAGAGAGTGGCGAGGGAGAAACCGCTGGAACGCCGCTGCCTGCTTACGAGCCTCCTGGTACCTGTCGACGACCGAATTGACGGCATCGCCAAACAGGCCAGAAGGCGCGAGCGGGGCGTTCATTAGGCAGACCCTGTCTCTCTCTTTCACATCTGACAGGGTCAGCCATAGATGCCTCTCCGCTGCCACCATAGCTGCCATAGACCTGCCAATGGCACGAGCGGTCTCCTTGGTGGCGCGGAGAGACAAATCAGCGGTCCTTCTGAGCTCGGTAATATCCTCAGATTTTACCTGCTCACCCTCGTCTAGCTCCTTCAGCAGGTCAGCTTGGTACGCCTGTAACACCGCCATGGTGTGCAGACACGCACCAGCCTGACCCGCTGCCAAGTACCCTTTGCCCACCAGCGCTGAGGTTGTGCGCAGCAGCTTGGAGGGCAATGCCGGAGCCTTTAGAGACGATGCCGCGCCGGGAGACAGATAGCTCGCAAGCATCTGCTCTACCCGGGGCATCGTCTTATAACCGCGCTCTTTCCCCCCCGCCACATTACCATAATAATCAGAGGCGGGAACAAAGAGGCGGGCCGAGAATGGTCTTCCCAACGACTTCGACACCTCGGTGTGGAGGTCGGGGAAAAAATGCAGGCTCCGGCGCGGTGGTGGTGGCTTAATTCGCAAAAACCGCAAATCCATTTTGCTTTTCTGCGGTTCAGCCATTTTCTCGCCGGGCCATTCGATCTTTAGTTTGGCCACGGCACGAGTTACCACCTCCAAAAGCTCCTCATCCTGGGGCAACTGAGGGGGCGAATCCTCGTCGACGCCCACCACATCAACCTCCTCGGAGGAAGACAGGCGGAGTGCCAAGCTCGCTCCCGGGGGGAAGTAACCGCAGAACGGGCTTCCGATCCCGGTGAGCGAGCGCTGGATCTGGCGGGTGAGGAAGAAGATATGGACTCGCCCGTCTCCATTCCCTCTGCCAGTTCCAGCTGCGAACCCCACGAGCGCAATCGCCGCTCCGCCTCGGCGGAAGCGGGACCCGCGCCGCGGGGAACGCTTGCGAAGGCACCCTCCGCAAAGAGTGCCTTTCGGGAGCGGAGAAAATGCATAGGAAGATGCTCGCAATGTGGGCAGTCAGCCCTCTCAAGAGCTGACTCAGCATGCTCCGCTCCCAGGCAGACAACGCACAAACTGTGTGTGTCCGCACCCGTAATGAAACGCGGGCAGGGAGGAACACAGTTTGAAACGCTGGCTGCCTTCGCCCCTACTCAGATGGTGTTTTTTATCATGTGCTTTAGACATTTCTACAGGACAGACAACACCAAATAAGACTCACAACTGACACACACACAGAGTGCTTGCTGAATGACAAAAAGCTGGCGTTGGTCTCACCGCACGTGCTTTTATAGCTTCCTGGTCATTATGTCACCCGACGTGACATCTTGCCCATCTATTGGTCTGATTACACACGAGTTTCAGAGCCCGTCACGCTGAAGGGCGTTCCCCTAGCGTTTTCCGACGCAGCTCGAGTTCCTGAAGAGAAACCGTATTTATCAAACGTGCGCACGCAGTTCTTACACACATGAGTAAGAGTTAAATCCCACATATGCGTAAGTAACATGCTCGTTCACGTTCACTTGCATTCGGAAACGCCTCCAATGAACCAAAATATGGTGACAACACCTCCCTTTATAAATCACGTGAATGTATGTGTCCTCACCGAAATCATGGCAAAGAAAGCGGTACCGACTGAGAAGCCATTCTGTGCTCTCACTCTCTCAGTGCGGTCTTTGAAAACGCATTCTCTGCGGAGCACATTGTTTGCCAAGTTTTCCAATAACGCAAGATAAGCCATTGCACTGATACAAACATTTGTCACAGCTGTCTTTTATAGGGTTTGACACTATGCAAATTGTCTGTTTAAAACCAAACAAATTATAAATTGAGTGTTTTATAATTAAAGGAAACAGGACATATATGGATTGCTTAATGCATACCGTGACACTCTTAAATGCTTTTTATGTGTAGTGTCGCTATTCTACCACTAGATTCTCTGCATAATAATGCTCAGAGCTGTGCTTATATTTACACACATTTCTACATATAAGTACAAGTTGGTAGATCCCACACTTTGCGTGAAACTGTTCTTACGCACTCATCACGCACAAATCTGTGCGAACGTACTGTTGATAAATGAGGCCCCAGGACCTTTCATTTTGCTAGGAATGTAGGGAAACTTCGACACCCACAATGCACTGGCCATCACCCATCTGTCGATCCAACTGAACATAGGCAGCGATACAAAAATGCGAAAGTAGTAAGAAGACTGCTGAATGACAAAAATTGACATGTTTTGCACCATCTGGTAGAATTTTGCTGACAAATAAATGGGGATATTCAGAACTCTGAAAAAAAATATAATGGTTTACACAAAAAATATAGAGCAGCACAACTGTTTTTCAATATTATGACATTATAAAAGAATAAAATATAATAAAACATGTTTCTTGAGCACCAAATCAGTATATTATAATGATTTCTGAAGGATCATGTGACATTGAAGTTGATTGGACCCTGTCAATTGCATGACTCCACTAATTTCAGCTCTGTTACTAGGGGTGGGTGGACACAAGGTCAATTTATACCGACTGAGCATGTCCTTCTATAACCCTCTGACCACATGGCCCCTAGCGTGTGCTAGCCACAACTCCAAATTCCAGTTATACGACCAGATACAATATGCTTATGTGTGTGTGCACTGAATCTTTAAAGCAAAATCCTGCAGGACATTTAACACTGTTGTGCACATGGAAGTGTCATGGCAGTTTTCTGTCAACCTGCTCTCATAACACCACAGCATGCTCTCATTTTATAGCCATGGCTTTCTGTGGCTAGAGTGTGGAATAGGTCTGTAAATCGTTTTAAAGGCTGCCTTTCATTTAGCGTTCAGACATTAGTGTCGCACAGCCTCTGGTTCAGTGTTGACATGTAGCAATTCTATAGCCGCATGTGTGAAATGTGGAATGGCTGGATAACTTGGTTGTGTTGAATTATTAAACCGGTGTAGCATTAGCCATATGCAATTCTGCCAGTAAAGCATTCAAAGTATTTTTCTCCCCATCTTCCATCTGTTAATTCTATATAACGTTCTTTTATAACAACTGAATACTCAAGTGTTTTTATTCTTTATTTAGCTCTTTAAATTATTGCTATGGACTTTCATCTTCCTGGTGTGTGAATCACAGAAATAGAGTATGACTGCAAACCCTCTCTGTCTCATATTAGAGTACTGCCAGGTTCAGTCAAGGTATTTGAGCATGGCGTGATCGCGCTGTTCCAGGACTGGAAGATTGCTCCCATAGCTATTGGAACACTGTACGTGTGTGTGCCCAACAGCTCTCAGTCTGCCAAATAACTCTGCTGTTGGCAATACTCAGACAGAAACCTTCCCCCAGCACACATGCTGAAAAGACCAGTAGGCTGCTGGTTTGGTGCTGGTCTAGCTGGTGGACCAGGATACTGCAGTGTTCATCTACAAAACTACAACCAGCATTGTTTCTGATGAAGCTGGTCAACCATGTACGGCAAGTTTGTCAAAGATGTAAGGCAAGGGGCCTTGCAGATTCATGACCCAACATGTTTATTGGGGTAGTTTTCATGTTTTTATGTTGCTATTTGTTGGCTAACCCTGCTGTATGGAACGACATTCCGGACAATTTTCAAATAGAATAGCAAATTGTATTTTCAATTGCGGTATCAATATGTGGATGCATAAATTGTGACATAATCCAAATGCAATTGCATATCCTGCATTACCGTTTGCATTTTCGCTTTCGCGAACGCACAGTGACTGCCAAATTTCAAATGAAAAAGCAAAGTCCATTTGCAACTGTATTTCCCATGTCTTAGGAGTTATGAGCCTGTTATATTTAAATAGCAATATTAATTACCACGTCTGCTTTTTCACTCTCGCTGCGTCGCGCATGTAACCTGCCAAAACTCAAATGGAATCGCAATTCCTTTTGCATTTGAATTTCCGATGTCTACATGGAAAGCTGCCAATCATCATCAGGGGGGGACTATACTAGGGGGTGTGTTTGTATTGGGAGGTGACATCACTCACAGACGACCGTGCCGAATGCTCTGATCAATGGAGTTAATCGGTAAAGGCTCTGCTAAAGGCAGCTACCAATCAGTTTCGTACCTGTGTGAATGAACAGACAGTGCATCCTTCTTGGGACAATACATAATGATGTATTTTTTACCCCAAATGTAGCGATTATCCCCTGCTAACAGCGGGAGCCACAACGGTACGCACAATAGGTCAATATTCACTATTAACCAAACGCTTTTCACCTGTCTCAGCATCTCTCACTCTTTAGTTACACTTTTAATCCGTAATAGAGAGCGTGTCACACCTGCCTCAAGACCTTTTACCATTTGCACTCCACTTGAAGCAAACAGACAGTGCAAATCTACACGTATTTACCTATTTGCCACCTATATCTTATTCCTATCAAATAGCCTATGTGCACCTGCCTCAAGATCTCTCAGTCTGTTTACGATCCGATAGATGCATGTGACAAAACAGAAAATGTTGCTACTCTTACTCTGCCTGCCCCAGATGACACTTCACCAGTCAGATCTAGGTGCAGCTGTCACAGAACAGGCCTCAGCCAAGGCAAGATAACATTAAAAATCACTTGCATCAATCACGGTGTCCAGTGGCTGTAAATAATGAGAGATCTTGAGGCAGGCGCAACGCTTTGGTGCTACGTACGGGACGCGAACTCCATAACGGATTAAAACTGTTGAATAAAATATAAAGTAACGTGGAAAATAAGTATAGATTTGCACTGTCTGTTTGTTTAAGTGCATCAAGTGGAGTGCAAATGGTAAAAGGTCTTGAGGCAGGTGTGACACGCTCTCTATTATGGATTAAAAGTGTAAGTGAGTGTAAACAGTGAGAGATGTTTGGTTAATAGTGAATATTGACCTATTGTGCGTACCATTGTGGCTCCTGCTTGGTAATTAATATTGCTTTTTAAATATGACAGGCTTATAACTCCTACGACATGGGAAATACAGTTACAAATGGACTTTGTTTTTTCATTTGAAATTTGGCAGTCACTGTGCGTTCGCGAAAGCGAAAATGCAAACGGTAATGCAGGATTTGCAATTGCATTTAGATTATGTCACAATTTATGCGTCCACATATTGAAAACGCAATTGAAAATACAATTTGCTATTCTATTTGAAAATTGTCCGGAATATCGTTCCATACTGCTGAACACACCAGATTGAATGCTACAGTAGTTTAGCTTCCATTTTGTTCACCTGTAAAATTAAGCTGTTGATTTGCCAGGGAATCTCTCCACTACACAAGCTTTCTGAGTTACTGAATATTGGGCTCTGGTAGAAAGTTAGTCTGCAATATCTTTGATTGATTGATTTTGATGGTTTGGATAGAATGGTTTCTGTGCAGTGTTGACGACAGCTTGCTGTGCTGCAGTTACCAGTCTGCTCTTGTTGTAACCATTACAAGAAGTTATTCAAGATTACAAGAAGTTTTTGAGTATGATCTACTACATTTGAACTTATGTTGAATCCAAAGTAAGATAACACTTCACATTCTGTGCTAACATCTCAAAACTGCGTCCAGAATGCAACCCACTGAGTGTTATATATCACACTAAATGTTTGTGTATGCAGCACAATTTGATTTGGCTTGGTAGTGAAGTCATTGACAGATTGGGCAGGTTGAAAAGATCCCTAACCTTTTTCAACCTAGTAAAGACATCAGCCAATGGGTTCATGGCCTTTAAGGCTGAATCCACAACAAACAAACTGAACCTTCTCTTTTTGCACACACATTATTAAAGATCATCTCCTGCTGTGTGGACTGAAAAGTGTGTACTTGGTAATTGCGTCTTGTGCGGTATTGCATTAGTATCCGTTGAATTAATTAAAATGATTAAATATTCATGAGCCCCATGTAGAGAGGGCTCTACAAGGCTTTTTTTTTGTCTCGGAAAGTCGCACAAATCACATTACTTTGTGTACTTGTGTAAAGCTACAGTACCATGATGGACGATGTTGTTTTCTCATTCAGTGCATGCACTTTAAGATCTATGTAAAAATCCCAGCAGACCTCTGAAGTGAACACAGTGTGACCGATTGGAGAGGCTTTGACCTTTGATCAGTCCAAATCAAGTGAAAGGCTCATCCTCCAGGTCAGCACCTAACCACTTGAGCTTTTCTGATCAGGACTACTCTCTCATAAACACACACACACACACACACACACACAATGTAAACACACACTGGTGAGCAATGAAAGTTTAGGACATGAAATTACAGGCTGATCTGATAGAAGTTTCACTGGGTTCACTGCTGCATAGAACTTCAACTCCTTAGTTGCACCTCACAGCTGGGACGCTGGGAAGTGCAGCTTGACACAAGATCACATAAGAGCATCATGGGGGGTGGTTAGACTTTCCAGGAATTAAAATGTGTAGCATAGAATGGTAATACAAAGCAATGGCAATCAGCATGGTCTAATTTCAAAGGCTCACATTTTTAAAATTCCCAGGGATTTAAATGTCTCCACGCAAGGTCAAGGTGCACATATATACAGTACGGACATCCTGTAGTTGCCATGGAGACGCTGAAAATTGACCTTTATTGCAAGGCCTCTAGGGATAGCGCTCTAGGTTTAGTGTAATTCAGAGGTGGATATAAGGTATGTCACCATTACTAGATAATGGCTGTTAATATTTATCCAGTAGTGCAGCATAACATATTTTAGCCAATTAATTAATGTGAAAAAAAAAAAAGTTTTATGGGAGTAGATAAAACAATGTGCTTTTTTTCTGTTTGATTTATTTATTTTTTGACCGGGCACCTGTTTTAGTTATGTTGGGATGGACCATCTATCTATCTATCCATCCATCCATCCATCCATCCATCCTATATACTATAATATTTTATAATATTATACTATAATAATTTTGTTTATATATATATATACACGTATATATATATCCCCCCCCTATGTTTTTAAAATGTTTTTCACCAAGTTAAAAAAGAATAATTTTAGAAATATTATTATAATTTAATTCTAATAATATTTATATTTATATAAATATATAATATTTATATAATAATTTATTTTCTATATTTTTCAATATATTTTCAAATTGTGGTTTAATTGGGTTCCCAGTTATGTTTAATTGAAATACCAACTAGAGTATTTTTCAAACTACAGTCAAAAATCTCCATTTAATCTCACTGATGTCTAGGATAAACGAGTGACATATTAAAGAGAGCTCATTTGAGATTTCTCTTTCTTTTGGTTAGTGTTCTGAAGCCAGTGGAGAGAAAATAAATGAAGTAATTCACCAAGGCTGGTTCACATCTCACTGGCTGGAAGTGTAGACTCTGATTAAAAATCCTGACTGTATGATAACTGCAAATGGTCTTTTCAAAGCTGTGTGTTGCTCAATATATTTGAACAACTAGATGAATAATTTTGTTTATTCTTTTAAAGGGAATTTTCTTCTATTCTTTTCCAGAAGTTGTTAGAAGACACACAAAGCAAACATAACTTCATGATCAATCAATCAGAAGAAACAGTCAGTGTAAAAGCCATGTGTGTCCGCACACTAGCGTAGACAGTCAGGGTGTTTTTTTTTTTTTTTTTAGCAAAATTGACATTTGTATAATTTGTCAATAAATCCTGCAGCACTTGGTATAACATACTATCAAAACATCTATCCATCTATCCATCCCGACAAGCATGTCTTTAAGGCAGGGTGTGACAAATAGCACAGTTATTAAATATAACTTTATAAGTGTGCTATTTGACATCAAACAAAGGCCACTAAGAAGTGACTATGTGTGGCCGATGTGAGATATACCAGAGCTGTGCCTCAAGATCCCTACTGCTTACTGCAATAACACACAAGAGAGTCAGACACACACCTCCTTTAAAAAGTGGAATATGATAATGATATTAAATCAGTTCAAGAGCACCTTATATATTTTCAAAGCCTATGAGCTCCCTTGCTGTCTACTGCCTGCTTAGGTGCCTTCAAGAGCAGCATCTTAACTGAAATGAAAACTCTTAAGTAACTGATTTGCAAGTCTATTTGTCACACAAAGAGGAACTCTCAGTTCTCAAGCAACTAAGCTAATGGCACGATACTCTAATGAGCACAGAGAGGCACTGCACACACATATACTGGATAAGGTGGCATATTTTTAATTGAATAAATAAGTTAACTGACATTTTCTTTATGAAGTTTGACATGCTGAACACGAAAATCACATACATTTTAGTGGATCATTAACGGTGCTCATGACAACTAATAAATTATGGTTAACACTTTAGTTTGAGACCAATTCACATTATTAACTAGTTGTTTAATAGAATGCATATGACTAACATATTGGCTGTTTATTACTACTTATTAAGCACATATTAATGCCTTATCTTGCATGACTACATTTTAGATCCCTTAATCTTACCTCATACCTATAACTACCTTACTAACTATTAATAAACAGCCAATTAGGAGTTTATTGAGGCAAAAGTCATAGTTTATAGTTAATAGTGAGATTTGGTCTCTAAACTAAAGTGTGACCAAAACAGGTTAACAGCTTATACAAGCTAATTTGTTTTTACTCATGCATAAAAATTACATTGTACATGCATAATACTGAGTTAACAACAGTTTATCAGAAACAGTTACCAAAAGTGAGTCAACCCAAACATCAGGAGTGCACACGTTGGTTGATTTTTGTTGTTTATGACTAGTCCTACAATGTTCTGGAATGTTCCAGAAAGCACTATAATATTACAGAATATTATATTGTAGAATATTAGAGAATGTTACAGAAATGTCTACAATGTTCCCATTCTTGTAAAAAAAAAAAAAGTATAAAAACGTATCTGTTCAAAGCCAGTGTTTCATAATTATGGGCCAAGCATCATCATCATCATCTTCTTCTTCTTCTTCCGCTCTGGAAGTCTATGGCAGCCCATAGAACTGCGTGCGGGAAAGTTATGAAATTTGGTAGACATACAGGTATAGAGGACAGTCTGATCTGTCACCATAGAAAGTTTGGAGTCTCAAACACAATCCTTCTAGCGCCACCAACTGTCAAAAGTTGCACATGTATTTATGATAATAACTTTTGAACCATATAGCTCAGAAGCAAAATTATTTTTTCCTGATTCCTTGGCTCATGCCGAGTCGAATGCACATCAACATGTAAAATTATATGGGCCAAGATTTTTCACAATATTTCATAGTGGTGAGGAGATACAAAAAATGGCTATTTTTGCTTAGAACTTCTGAAAAATGTGAACAAAAATCCTCTTTAGATTCAGTGCAGCATGCCAAGTCTAACAATAAACAGTATTCCCATGTCAGCCATTCTGGGCATCAGCCATTTTGAATGTTGTCATTAAATGCATTTACAAATACATTGGCGTATCTTTACGAAACTCAGAATGTGTCTTTGTCACCATGCCCTGATAGTACTCAAAAAGTTTTGTGGCAGTGTCAAGTTATAATGGAATTTCCAAAAATGCTATTGTAATGAAACTGGTCTCAGTATATTCTTTGGCTCATGCTGAGAACATAGGGTGCGTCTCAATCAGCTCCCTAGTTAAGTAGTCAGGGCACTGATCAGGGAGTCGGCCATTTTAAGGGCTGTCTCAATAGTGAAATCCTTCCAGTGCACTGGAACGTTCGCTCACTGAAAAATCCCACAATGCACCAAAAAACCTAGAGTGCATCGATGCTCACTATGCTCTCCTACCAGAAATTACGTCACATTTCTGAAGTGCGAAACATAAACCACATGAGCCAACTCGATAAATATAATGATACGCAACAGAAGATTTAAAAAGACAAACCTTTTTTTCAAGTATATTTAAGCATAAACACACATTGCTAGGCAGGTAGTGAACACATCTAGTTAACATTTATAATTAATATCCGGCTGAAATTTTGTTAGGACATGTAACAGAACAATGTGTTTAAAGAGAATAAGAGAAAAATAATATTGGAAATTAATTCCAGTGGTGAAGTTCTATGTTGTCCGTTGACATTGTACAAAAGTAATATCACTGGAAATTGAGTAATCACTGTCCCAATGTGCACAATACTGATTCATGAGCTCGGGAGCTAGGGAGCTGATTGAGACGCACTCAGTGATAACAATTTTGCCATAGTCAGACGAATTCCTGTCTGCCATTTTGATTTACTGTATGTTGAAAAAAATACTTATTTCGAACTCCTCCTAGACCGCTGGTCCAATTTTCACCAAATTTCAATCAGATCATCTTCAGACCATGCTGGCAAAAAGTTATGGATTTCATGTCATTATACAAAACGGTTATCGTTTATGTAACGGGGCTGACAAGACGTGAGATGTGCGGATCAATGTGCAAGCTTTTATTAAAGCAGAAGAGGTCAGAAACACAGGCAGGGTCGAACAATGGCAAACAGGTATATGGCGGGCAAGACACAAGAATAATCCTAGGGCTAGCGTAGGTCAACGATCGGCGAACAGAATCAAAAGGGCGAGATTAGAGGAGATAAATCCAGGAAAACAGGCAAAGATCAGTGTCAGAAAACACTCTCTGTCTTGTTAAGAGAATGTTCCAGATATGGCTCACCCCTCCTTTTTTCCTCCCTCTCTCTAACTCTTCTATATATACAACGCATTCTCTCTGAATCCCCCCTTCTGTATCCATCTCTCTCTCTTGATATTATGTTTTAAATATGTCTTACTTATATGCGAGGTATGCATGCTTAAATGTATACATTAGCTTCTCTTGGTTCAAATGTCCCAAATAAGGACATGATAGCTAGGAATGAGGTTCGTGATGAAACTCTGAAGACAGTTCAGCATTCTTTGCAAAAGTCTATTCCTAATATGTCCATGTTTTTCTGTACATGTGGCCATTTTATATAAACACATGTTCTTGGCCAAAGATCCTACGTGTATGTTATTCATATCCTCATTGGTTAAGAGGGTGAAACTCCCCTCGACATATGCCTATATAATATCTGTATTTCTATGAATAAATTGAAGTATTGAGGATACATTTGACTGTGTGTTTTCTTACTTCCCGGCCGTCTATCTACACTTTAAGTAACTGAGAATTCTTCAAGGTGGCAAAGAGAATTTACTGAGGGACCAAATTGTTATTCTTTATTAACAATCAGAAACCGGGAAAACATATAAGGCAAGACTAGGCTGGGCTGGGAAACTAACGAGGGCTCTGTAAAGCAGCTATCACTGCTTGCGATAAGCGCATACAATACTCGGCAGAGAATGGTTGTTAGAGTGAGTGTTAAATAGTGAGTGAGTAATATGAAAAAGCTGTGTGCAATCAGTGCTGTGTGCAATCAGTGCATTGAATGATGGGATATGTAGTCCGGGATGATATGCAACAGTTTGTGTAGCGTGAGAGTCAATGTAATGGAAAGGGTGACCTCTGATGGTAAGCAGACGGAAGTTCATGGACCGGATTCATGACAGTTTAACACATCAATGAATTTCATGGAATGATGCCAAACTGCATCTGAGGCTGTATCTCTGCAAAGCTATGATATATTGACACCAAACTTTATATGTGCCATTGTCAACTCACACTGACCATGCCACATCAATTTGGTTACAGTGCCACCTATTGGTCAAAAGTGATAAACCATTCATTAACCACTAATAATGAAATTTCCAAAAATGCAAAAATGCATCAAATAACTTTTGATTAAATTAGCCATTGTAATGAAACTCAAAATATTCCTTGGGTCATGCAGAGAACATAGATATCAGATATCGCAGATTCTACCTGACCTAAAAAGCCTCGGCATTAATCTAAAAAGCTCTAAGGCCAGTGGCATATTAAAACAAGGATAAATCAACTCATCAACTTACAGTGGCTCGCCACCTTCCATTGTCAGTTGTGCTCATTCCCATTGCATGTCCTCAATATCAATAGAAAACAAAGCCAAAACACAGAAATTTTAGGCAATTTAGAAATCGTGGCGAGGACATTTCACCTTGCAACAACCTGTGTAGTCAGTGTCACCAATAGTTAACCGCTATTAATGTGTTTATCCACAGTGTTCCGTTTTGAACTGGTTGCGTAAATGGTGTACAGATAGTATTACGGTGTAAATAATTACTGTATATGAAAGCATGGGAAAGAAAACAAATTACCCTGCTCTTTGATTCCAGCAAATTCCTGTTGATTTACTGCTCTCTAGATAGGAATGAAGCAAGGTGTGGCAAGAGAAGGCATGGTTTAGATTTACACACATGCAAACACACACACACACACATACACGCACATTAAAGTAAACAGGTTTCAGGACAGGGTGGAGCTGTTGTCCTAGGTGTAATGTGTCTTGATTTTGGTGGTTACATTCCAAAATCATAACAATAACCTGCTCGTCTTTGAGCTGTTATGAATAGAAGATATAATATACTACCACAAGGGAAGAGGAACAGAGAGGAGCAGAGAACCACCGAAACTAGCAGACAGTGGAGACGGTCATAAGTTTCCTTCTTATGAGCTGCCTCCTAAACAAAGAGCCAGGGGTTAGTTGACTTACAGTATGTACAGTATGTATTTGAGAGTTTACAGGGGGGTCCAAAAGTCTGAGGCCACATTGAAAATCTGGGATTCAAAATCCAGTTTTAACCTGGAAATGAAAAAAAAGGATTTTTAAAAGACTAAAATGTAGAAACATTATGAATAAAAATAATATTTAAAATTCTGACATTTTGTATAGATGTAAGATTCTCTTGTTTCCATTAAAACGCAGAAGTCTGTTTACTTTAATGCCCACAATAGCGTCCCTTGTGGCAATGCTTATAATGCAATGTGTACCCGTGCTGCATTATGAACTGTATTCTGACAAATTTCAAGCTTATGTAGATTAAAGCGAAGAGAATATTTGGTGCCGTAGTAACAAACGTTCACATTCACTGTAAAGCAAATATACACATACTGTATGTGCAGTACTTTTCTGTTAAACAACACTTTCTATATCTTCTAACTCTGTGTCCTTAGGCATTTTTTTTCAGCCATTCATTTTAGTGAAACTACATTCTTCATACCGCCACATGAATTTCATAACTTTTAGTCACATACTAACAGCACGTGAGCTGAAAGAAAACTAGAAAACTCTCCTCCTGCGTCTTTGCATACCAGCAGAGAGGTTAAATAAGGAGATAGCCAGTTACGCAAACAGGGAGTATTTGAAGGGATTTGTCCACACATAAAGGCCAGAGAATATGCTGTATGCTGCCTTTACATACTGTTGGAATTAATGTAAATACAGAAGTTGTGAATTCCCCACAATGTAATTAAAACTCGGAAACTAAGATAATTTTGATTTGGGAGAAGTCTTTTAAAGGGGTCATATGATGCAATTTCAAGTTTTCCTTTCTCTTTGGAGTGTTACAAGCTGATTGTGCATAGATAAGATCCCTGAAGTTGCAAAGACTAAAGTCTCAAAACCAAAGATATATTCTTTATCAAAGTTAAGACTCTGCCACGCCCCCCTAAAACGGCTCGTTCTAACACGGCCCCACATATCTACCTCACTATGTGGAAATATTAGCATAATGCCGCCCAAATGTTCAAGCAAAGAAAGAAGGCGTGGTTTCAGTAACCACAGTTAGTGTTGAAGCAGGCATGTCAGGGAGACGCTGTGTGTTTCAGGCAAAAGCAATAGCACTTTATTTGGCCTTCTGAAAGTAGATGCATTTAGGAATCTTTAAGATTACTTTCAACAGAACAGCGATGTATTTTATGGATGACCGTTTCGTGAACCTAGGAGAGGAGGTAATTCTGACAATCTGGCACTTATCTGGCGCGTCTTAATCAGCTACTGTTTTGTTATTATTTTAAGTATTTGCTATTGACTGTTCAAATGCGGAGTTTTGGGTGGCACCGGCCCCCCCTGAAATTTGGCTGGCCACCCCAGGTGCCCCCCCCTACCAAATGTCTTGCCATAAGCTTGTTTTTAGTAAATTTCTAATTTTAGGCGGTTTCCATAGTGTGATCTTAATGACAATGTCGAGAGCGCATAATGTTACGCGATCCATGTGCGCGAGGACGAATCTCTCCACTCCCAAGCGGATTTCCTTCACTCACACAAAACTGGATGTGTGCTTTTAACATACATCGTTCCGCAAACACAACCCCCCCCCGCCACCCTCTTTTGATCCAGTGCCCCCGACTGGCCTCCCCATTTAAAATGCTCTAGACACGCCCCTGCCCCTTTCGGGCTCTGTCTTTAACATTTATTTTTACAGATGCAGCTAGCGATTATGGTAAGGGCCGTTACATTTCCAACAAGCGCTTGCGGTGCTCAGCCAATCACAATGCACTGGGTCAGCTGGCCAATAAGAGCAGACTCCGCTTGTTGGAAAGACAGACTTTGTAGAAAACGAAGCGTTTGAGAGACGCTGGGCATATAGGACCTACAATAATGTACAGTATTTGAAAAATAATGTGTTTTTTGAACATTAAAGCATGTCAACATATTCTGTTACACCAAATACACAAAATAATGATCTTTAAAAAAAGCATCATATGACCCCTTTAACATGGAGGAGTTTACATGGTAGGTTTTATTCTTTGTTAACAATAGTTGTTTTGGTCAAATATCTGTGCGTATATCACATTGTGCATTTCTTAAACAAAGAAAATAGCCTGTATTTAACCAAAATGCCATTATTATCAGCAAGCTGACTAGCTAAATAGTCTAAATGTACTGAAAAGAGTCTGCAAGTACGGGTTATTGCACTTTTTGTGTTTTTCTTTACTAAATGTGACTGTAAACAACATGCTTTTGTATTGTAGTGCTATATGTGTCAGTGATTCTGTTTCGAAGCTGGATTTCCCCAAGAAATATGCTAGAATAAAGCACTTAAATGTGACATACCAGTAATTAGATTTCAGAAGTGGGGAGTAGGATCATTTAGAGAGCATGTGAAGGCAGCATTAGTGTCAAGTCAGTGGAAAGTTCTCATTATTAACAGTTGCAGTGTGAGCCCAAGTCAAGTAATGGACAAAAACGGCCATATGTTGTGTGTTGCTCCTACTTCAACCTCGTAACATTAGTTCCAGCTATTAATGAGTGATGGTGCAATAATCCTCAACAATAATCCTGCGACTATAATACCACAGGAGACATTGTCCCAAGAAACAAGCTGGTCTCCATGGAAAGTATGATGCGTGTTTTGATAGGATTATGAGTGAGCTTCGGAAAAGGCTGTAACTTCTGGAAACCGGCCAATTGAAATTGTAGCCTGGTACATCAGCTTGAGGTAACATTAGGACACTGATGAAAGATGGAAGCACCTAAATTTGGCTTATACAACAAAAGTTCTGTCTTTGGAGAATATAAACTTTTTATGAAGTACATTCATGCCACCAAACATGGTGCGCTTTCCTCTTCCAACTCCAAGCCCAAAGCGTGTGGCACTTCTGCTCATAGAAACCACTGAGAGGCTGGAGAGGAGGATGAGAACAGCGTGTGAAGCGGAGGAGTGCGGATGAATGGGGGAGCAGACGCCCACGCAGACGTGTGGGGGATTTGAGTGGACGTCACAGGAACAGAGTGTGTGTGGGAGAGGAAAGGAAAAGAAAGTGGGCGTCTAGTGGGCTTGCTGCCACTGATGCTCTCATATAGTGTGTTCCTTTGCTCTTGTTCCTTCTGTTTCTTACAACCGCCCTGAATTTGGTCAGAATACAAATTCATTTTCAGTTCATCATTTCATGTTCTTTTTTGTTTAACATGTAAGTTTTTAAACATAGCATAAACTCATTGTTAATATAAAAATATGAGTCTGTTCTGTTCCATCTGTGCTGTGAATGGCTGTTGTACAATATGTATATGTGTCAGACGGACATCTTTGGCTGTTGTGTTGCATCTAACTGTTTCAACACCTTGTGGCATGTACATTTCAGTTTTAAAATGATAACGAGTGTAGTACGACAAAGCTTTCATCAGCTGACTTTCAAATGAATGTTTCATTATGAAGATGAGATTGAGCTGAATAATGGATGCTGTATCAGATGCAGGTAATCACACTCTCTCAGTCCATCTCTCTCTAATAATACTCTACATTATACATTGAGCTTTTAATACAGTAATACAATAAGCTTTTAATGAAGCAACTCATCGTAACGATACTAGTTCTAAAGTGACGTTTTCGAATTAGTAACGGAGGCTTGGGCTCAGTTGTTAAACTGTCAAACTTTTTTTTGTCCCTTTATTATTTACATACTTGTGCTGTTAAACTGTTGTATAAACGCAATATCACACTCGTAGCCGTGCGATATGGGTGTATCAGCATGCTGTGATTACCTATGGCACTACGGCTGAATCACAGCCGTGCTGATATGCAGCCATATTGCAAGGCTACTCATGTGATATTGCTCAAATATATATATTGTGATTTTACATATCCTTGTTATGTATTGCTGACATGTCATTTGTTATTTTGTAGCTCAAATGTGGACAACCTATCTAACATACTAAGTACAAACAATAAATGTTATTAAATATTATTGAAATATTTAAAAAAGTTTGAATATTATTTAATTTAGAATTTAACCTGAAATCAGAATTGACCCATTTTATCTGCCTTAAATGTCTCCTTTCATCTTCCATGGGATAAAGAAAGTCATAGTGTTTTGAAGTATCATGGGGGTTTGTAATTTATGATAGAAGTTTAATATTCCTGTAAACTGTCCCTTTAATGCTTTGGCACTGCTTCTCATGACTTAGACTGTAGATTCAGCTCTCCAGACTCTCACATCTGCCATCCGATAAGATGTATCCACCATTCTGACTGGCTGATGTCTGATATTCAATGCATGAGAGTCTGCTTGAACCTCCTGTTATGCCACTGCCATCAGATGGTTGGGGTGTCCATGCTTAACCAAATGTTTGGAAGCAGACGTGCATGTACCAATGCGCATACAAACACACACTTACAACGGTGAGACAGACGAACTGGGAAGAACACAATCTGTCTAGACGTGTGCGTGATATGCTTAAGAATTAAGTTGTCCTCTACATGGTGTGCTCAATTGTAGCTTGTACATTGCTGAAAGTTTCAGTTACACTTTACTTGAAGGGGTGTGCATAAGACTGACATGACACCTTCATAATCATGACATGAGACCTACATAATCATAACATGACACATGTCATGAATATGAAGTTTTTTTATGCATGTTTATGCATACTACTGTCATTAAGTGTCATTCGCTCAGTTATGTGATTTTTAATGCAAAGATGACATTGTTTGAGATGTATTTGTTATGGGCTATGGTTAGGGGTAAAGGTAGGGTTAGGTTAGGGTTAGGTCAAATAATGTCATATTTGCATTAAAAATGACATAACTGAGCAAATGACACTTAATGACAGTTGTCATAAACATGCATAAAACCTCCTTCATATTCATGACATGTGTCATGTCATGATTATGAAGGTGTCATGTCAGTCTTATGCACACCCCTTCAAGTAAAGTGTTACCAAAGTTTCACTAAATGGGTTGTATGGAGCCTTAATTTAAATACTCAGTGCATTTATCATGTGAATAAAATATTATTTTTTCAGGTTTTTGCATTTAAATGGAATGCACAAAACTATTCACCCCAAGACTTTTTAAAGAACTATCAACAATTTCTGCAGATCTGTGCTGGACGATGCCCTGTGTTTGACAGAATGCATACTAATGTTACTTGAGGCCCTTTCAAGGTTACCATCCATCAAGAATACCTTGATTGTTGTTCAGTAGGTGCTCAGCCTTGCCAATCACTGTGACCTCATTATCATTTCCAGGGTCAGGTCATGGAGCAGAGTCTAAAGCAGGTTACGGATCACAGTAAAAGCATCTATTCTGCTCCATATGGGAAAGTAAACAAAACACATACAAATATATATATATATATATATATATATATATATATATATATATATATATATATATATGTATGAGGTTAGAGAGTGTAT
>NW_015505867.1:855857-892464 GCF_001515645.1 Sinocyclocheilus grahami
CACACACACACAGGTACATCTAAAAAAAATTGAATATCATGAAAAAGGTCAATATTTTTTGTCACTCATTTCAGAAAGTGAAACCCATACATTATATAGATTCATTACACATAGAGTGAAATATTTCAAGCCTTTATTTCTTGAAATTTTGATGATTATGGATTACAGATAATGAAAACCCAAACTTCAGTGTCCCAGAAAATTAGAATATTACATAAGATAAATAAAAAAAGAATATTTTAAACAGAAATGTCAGGCTTCTGAAAAGTATGTTCATTTCTACATTTCTATGCACTCAATACTTGGTTGGGCCTTCTTTTGCATGAATTACTGCATTGATGCGGTGTGGCATGGATGCAATCAGCCTGTGGCACTGCTCAGGTGTAATGGAAGCCCAGGTTGTTTTGATAGCAGCCTTCAGGTCATCTGCATTGTTGGGTCTGGTGTCTCTCATCTTCCTCTTGACAATACCCCATAGATTCTCTATGGGGTTCAGGTCAGGCGAGTTTGCTGGCCAATCAAGCACAGTAACACCATGGTCATTGAACCAGCTTTTGGTACCTTTGGCAGTGTGGGCAGGTGCCAAGTCCTGCTGGAAAATGAAATCAGCATCTCCATAAAGCTTGTCAGCAGAAGGAAGCATGAAGTGCTCTAAAATTTCCTGGTAGATGGCTGCGTTGACTGTGGACTTCAGAAAACACAGTGGACCAACACCAGCAGATGACATGGCAGCCCAAATCATCACTGACTGTGGAAACTTCACACTGGACTTCAAGCAACATGGTTTCTGTGCCTCTCCACTCTTCCTCCAGACTCTGGGACCTTGGTTTCCAAATGAAATGCAAAATTTACTTTCATCTGAAAAGAGGACTTTGGACCACTGAGCAACTGTACAGTTATTTTTCTCCACAGCCCAGGTAAGATGCTTCTGATGTTGTCTCTGGTTCAGGAGTGGCTTGACACGAGGAATGCAACATTTGTAGCCCATGTCTAGGACTCGTCTGTGCGTAGTGGCTCTTGATGCGCTGACGCCAGCCTCAGTCCACTCCTTGTGAAGCTCCCCCAAATTCTTGCCGGTGCACCTTTCTTACCACACTTTTTCCTTCCACTCAACTTTCTATGAATATGCTTGGATACAGCACTCTGTGAACAACCAGCTTCTTTAACAATGAAATTTTGTGGCTTACCCTCCTTGTGGAGGGGGTCAATGACTTCTGTCAAGTCAGCAGTCTTCCCCATGATTGTGTAGCCTACTGACCCAGACTGAGAGACCATTTAAAGGCTCAGGAAACCTTTGCAGGTGTTCTGAGGTAATTAGTTGATTAGGGGGTGATTAGTTGACCATGATTTTCCAATATTGAACTTTTTCACAATATTCAAATTTTCTGAGACACTGAATTTTGGGTTTTCATTATCTGTAAGCCATAACCATCAAAATTTCAAGAAATAAAGGCTTGCAATATTTCACTCTATGTGTAATGAATCTATACATGGGTTTCACTTTCTGAAATGAGTGACATAATATTGATTAAATATAATATTGATTAATATGATTTTTTTAGATGTAACTGTAATATGTGTGTGTGTGTGTGTGTGTGTGTGTAGTAATAGTAATATTGTGTGTTTGATGGGTAATCCATTAAAAAAATAAAAAGTATTTTTAATAAGTACACTTACAGCAGTTATTTAATTCCATTTTAATTATACCTAAAATTGTGATGTAACGGAACGGAAATAGATTATGTAAAAGAAAAATAATCAAAATAAATATTTATTAAAAGTGATTTTTATTTAAATTCTAATTCTGCCTTCTCATTTGCCAACCCAATTCAAAATTAATCAATTCAACTCAAATTAATGAATTATTTTGAATGGTGCACCACATCAAAAATGGTGCCTTTAGACTCATCGCACCAATTTTGTCATTGAACCCAAGTGGGACTGGTTCTCACATGTCATGTGACAACTTTCAACTTCGCAAGTCTAAATATATGTGACAGCACATGAGATTTGATATTGAAATCACCATCCACTTAAAGGCCCTGATAAACTCAAGCAAAATTGAAGAACAAACTGATGTAATGTTATTTCAAACAAAATTAGGCCGAAACATAATTTATTTGGAGTTTGTTTCAGGAGCTTGTTTCAATAGAAAGGTGTGACTCTGTTGCTCCACCTACATTGACATGGAAATCTTCTCCAGTTCATTTCTTCTGTTCAGTCTGTCAAGGTCAGACGCACAAGTTAAAAATACAATGGAGAGCTGCTTTTTAATAAAACATTATAAAGTTGTAATTCTAATTGAAAGTGACACTGATGCTGTTTTCATCTTTAATACTGCAAAGCTGCTTGCATTAAAGGTGCTGTATGTAGAATTGACCTAGTGGTTGAACTAGGCATTCAAAATATTGGAGAGGGTTTTTTTCACCCGGTCCCTCCTCAGACTTGACGCACACGCAGGTTGCCATATTGACGACACCAATAGGAACGAGCGCACCTGACGATGGAAAGCATTGAGCCTTACACTGTAAGTTGATCAGCTAATGTGTACGTTTGCAATATTTGTATTGTTTGCAAATTATAAACCATCTCATGTGTATTTTTATAAATCTGAATCTGCGTCTCATTTCGGAGGCTGCTGCTGCGCCCTCCGGAGGTCACATTTGTCGGCCGCATACATAAGAGGCGGCGGCCCAGTTGTAAATGTAATCAAGTAGACTGTTATTCATTGTGAGGTGTAAAATACTATAATTTATTTCTTACTTTGACATCTAATGGTTAATTTTCTCAAACAATTCTCAAAGCTTCCATGACTGAAATGAAATACGCTGTGTTTCCCGCCAACTGGCAACCCGGGGTGCCGAAATAAAATTGGGTAAACTGGCAGTGGGCGGGTTTCACAAACCAAAACAGAGACCGACATTCTGGCCCGGAACGAACATTTTCAAAGGAGAATAACTGACTGTAACATTGTTTTTCAGATAAACAACTATGTGCATTAACTTAGCATGTTTCTTAAATATCTGCAAACATATTATGGTATTTTTATGCTTAGAGTCAAAAACTTACATACAGCACCTTTAAAGCAATTTATTGTTACAAATGCTATATAAATAAACATGACATGACTTGACTTGACTTGACAGGAGTGCCGAATTGCAGAACTGGTGCAAACATATGATCAGATGCTTTGTTAACAGTATATTGGTTCTTGAGTGTTTTGAACTTCTTTTTACCCCTTAACAAAGAATGAAAAATAACTTTGTTGTGAGTATATCAGGGCCTTTAGATTAATTGAAAAAAGCTACACAGAAATTCAGCCTAACATCTTATTTTGTGTTCCATGGAGGAAATAATACAATACAGGGTCGGAATGACAAGGAAATTGTAATAAATTCTTCATTTTGGTGTAAACTATCCCTTTAATAAGCTTTTATGATTTACTAAAATCTGTGTCTATCTGACACATGTGAGGTTGATGTAGGTGTTCTTGTCAGCATCCGCTCAGGATGTCTGTCTCTCTAACCAAGCTGTCTCAGGGGAGCGGAGAATAACCCACAATCCTTCAACAGGATGAATGAATGCTGTTCGTTCCCTCTCCTAATATTTTCTTCCCCTTGAACCACAGGCAGCGAACATGCCTCACGCTCTGTAAGGAGGACGCACAATGAACAAGCCACACGGGAGCTGAATGCCGATGGAGGGGGGACAAATCAGTAAATGTGCTTACACAACTCAAACACATGCTGGCTCGACACTCTTCCAACAACCAACTGTCCCTCAATGTCTCCAAAGGAGCCTTAATGGTAGAAATGGGATTTAAAAAAAAGTCTTTCCATCAAAAGCTTCACAGATGACCACCATGGTGGCATCCAGACCGCAACATTTATCTACAATGCCAAGAAACTGAATTTTGTTGTGCGTTTCGCCCACATGTGTCTTTGGCCCACACAGCATTATTTATAGTTCTGAGTACTTCACTTGAACTGAGTGAACATGTGACTGAAACATGCTTACGGCATTCAAATGTGATGTTATGATGGAGGTTCATTTTATTGCTGTAGCAGCAAACTTTCCTTACATGAATTTGTTTAAGTATGCTTGTGTGGCTTGTAGCTACAAGGTTAAAAAGCTGGTGTTGGTGCATTCCAGGGTCAGGTCATAAGGTCAAGGTGAAAAGCAGTGCATATGTGTTGTCGGTTAGTCATTCAGGAGAATTGTGTAAATCTGTCATCTGTCATTGGCTTCAAGATGGAAAGCAAAGAACGGGTTGACAGAGCCAGAGCCATCGTTCCAGCAGCCACTGTCTATGTTCAAACCACAGGAGGACAGCAGACATGCACTATATAACAAAGAGCTTTTGAGGAGATACTGGTCCTGTTTTCCTCAGAAAATACCATTCTTCAGAATATGTTGAAAATGTATATCTGTCTAAGTCTGTCTGTCTGTCTATCATTTATCTATAATTGTTCTTGGTTTAATTAGGTATTTAAAAAAAAAATTGTTTAAAAGTGCATTGTTTCTTTCTAACTATTTTGCACCAAGTGGTTAGTTTTTGATGTTGATATTTTTATAATACAGCTGACATTATATATTAAACTGTTAATTTTAACAATTTTTATTTAAACATTTTATACTACTGCTGCTGCTGCTGCTAATAATAATAATAATAATAATAATAATAATAATAATAGCGTTGTTATAATGCTAATAAAATATAATTTTTAGTTTTAATATAATTTTATTTTTTGAAAATGTTAACAATTTCATTATCACAATTATTATCAACAACAACAACAATAATAATAACAATATATTTAATGATATATAAAAAATATAATACATGTAATTGTATTTTATTTTTTATTTATATTGTTTAAATATTTTTAACTATTATAGTCTAATATGTTTTAAATGTTAATAGTTACATTGATGATGATGATAATAATAATAATAATAATTATTATTATTATTATTCTAATATGTTTTAAAATATTAACAATTATGTTAATATTATAACAATTATAAACAAACAAATATCATGTTTGTGTTTGTGCAAGTTTGTGTGAGTGTACTTATCCCATGTCTTATTCCATACTTTTTGTACATTCTAATACCATGGTATACGTTAATGTGTCTTGTAAACACCATAGCAAATTAATATGGTAATTATTTATTGCACTATTCATGCCCACATGTTTGTGTAGATCCACACTTTTACCATTATACATTTCATATTCAGCAGATGTTTTTATCCAAAGTAAATCACAAGGCATTGTTACAGAGAGTTGGTCTTCCTTTTGCTTCGACACCTCTAGGAAGGTTTTCCAATATGGTGGAACATGGATGCAGGATTTGCTCCCATTCAGGCACAAGAGCATGAGTGAGCTCAGGCATGATATTGGGCGATGGAGTCTGGCTCGCAGTCAGTCACAGTTTGTGCATGTGCACCAATGCCATCATATTATAGGACACACAGTAGACTGGGGCGCCATCTTTCTGATTGTGTGCATTGCTGTCATGATGCACTGACCTGTGTGGCTCATGGGTCAGCTTTAGAAAACAGTGTTTCATCCATCATACCACAAAGCTGACAGACCCAGTCCAGCCTTATCTAAGAGTCTGTCTCTCATCATCACACCAAAAAAACCCTTAACAAAGAAATTGAACAACTGCCTATTACATGACTGATCACTAGCCAAATAGGAAGTCATTGTTCTGAACCAATAAATCAGCCCATGAAAGCTTGCATGGCGTGAGGCTCGCTCTTCTCCCTTAGAGACTGACAAATGCACCTTCAGTGAGAAAACAAGATGGATGAACTAGACGTAATGACTTTGGACTGGCTGTGAGCATGTGCTCTCTGTTTTGGTGACTCCATTTCACACCACAATGTTAGGGATGTGCAAAGCTAACTGACCTGTCTCACATTTACAAAAAAATTGCTCTCTCTTCCCTGAGAGGTGACTTAGACTTTGGATTCTACATGGTGAACTGAGTGAGTCACGCTATCAGAGGCGTTCAAGGCTGTTTTGTTTTAGCGCGAACGCCTGGTTGTTTTGGTCTCTCGTTGGCTCTGTTCTGGCACGTGTGAGGGTAAAGTTACGGTGTGTTGTGGGAGCCTAAACAGGCATGTGGTAATGAGGCCCCTGTTTTTGGTGAGGTTTTATGGTCTCTCTCGGGCCGTGTTTGTGTGTGTGCAGCGTGAGGTGGATTGGCGTGTTCAGACACGCTGTGTTGCTGATGTCAACAGCCGAGGTGTTTATAGACTCTTCTGATTACAGTCACACCTCACTGCCAAGCATAAGGTGTTCAGAGTGAACCACTGCAGCGGCACACAGTGTCAAAACTACTTCACACACAGATCTTGGTGTGCCTTCAGCTAAACACATCTCCAGAACCTTTGCGACAAGTGATTTTTATTGAAATATTTGAATTTATATGATTTATGGGGATTATTTGCTCCCTGTTAAGGTGGATTTTTTTTGGATCTCATCTCTAAAATCATCAAGCAGCAACTTTTATTACTATAAAACTATTAATGGATGAATAGCTTTATTGTCATTGCAAGCAGAGCAAACAATGACATTTTACATTTACTTTACATTACATTTAGTCATTTAGCAGACACTTTTATCCAAAGCGACTTACAAATGAGGACAATAAAAGCAGTCAAAACTAACAAAAGAGCAACAATATATAAGTGCGAATGACAAGTCTTGGTTAGCCTAACGCAGTACACGTAGCAAGGTGTAATATTTATACATATTCATTGGTTTCAGTCACGTGACTTTTTTGTTGCGGCCGCCATCTTTAGGACCTTGCGTAGCCTCTCCTTGGTGATCAGAAACCAAAATAACACTTAAACAACAACGGAAAACAATGGTATTAAAAAAAAAATAGACACTTTAGGATTAGATCCTTATTTACTGTCAAGCGAACTGACTACAGTCTAGGGAAAACTGATGTTTGCTGGCTATTTACATCTACCTCATACACAATCCCTCTCCGTACACTCGGGCCATTTTCAGTTAAATTTTCACCTGTTAAGAGACTTGTCCATCGGACCAGATCCATCTGCAGCACCCGGCCTGGATGCATGCGTACTCACTTTCAGATTCTGGGCCGAATCAACCGGACCAGATGCGACAGCCGTAGCTTGCCGACACTGCGGCATTCAAGCCGGAATCGGCCCGTTGCGCAGCACGCCAGACTTAGCACAGTTGCATTTCTATATCTACTGTACTGTTCATTAATATTTCATTTAAAATGAATAATGTTACCTAAACAAAACGTTTACTTTCATTTTAATTATATAGATTATAATACATAAATAACATGACTTAACAAATCTATAAACATCTCATTATTATGAAAGCAATTTTAAAGTCCATTAAATAACTAGCTTGACCAAGCTGGCATGAGGAAAATGTATTTACAAAATTTATTAACAAAACCATGCAATTACAGCAAAAAAGCAGCAGTTATACAATAAGTGTAGATAAAATATTTAACACATTTAGCAAAATTACCCATGCACTTACTTGAATGAATGAGGCATTTATATGTACACTTGGACTGTAACATTTAATAAAGGTTAAAACATAACCAATTTAAAAGGTGTTTTGAGAAACACATTGGTAAAAATTATTACCTAACGGTTACTATGAATAATTTTTAAAGGTAATCAGTGAATGCTGTTCTTGGTTGTTGCTCATTGTGGGTCATTGTGCAGCATGTCTTTCCACATCTTAGTCCAGAGAGTACTTTGCTTGGGAGCTTTCATTTCTGCACCTGTAAAGAGTAAATAATGCACAAGTATCTATTACTAAAGGTCTATCTGAATGCACCAAACTGAAAGTAAATGTATATACAGTATATTGTATCAAAGCACATGATGTTTGAAAGACTATTTACTTATTATTTTCCCATTTAATTCTAGCACATTAAGTGGCTGTGTCCAGTATGATTTAAATTTAAAGTGTGTATCATCCTAATTAAAGAGATAGTTTACCCAAAAATGAAAATCATTTACTTCCTTTATGTCATCTACACGTGACAAACCTGCTGGTTTTGATTACCAGCATTATTCAAAATATCATCTTTTGAGTTCTGCAGAAAAACTAAAGTCAGGGGTTTGAAAAAAAAAATGAGGGGGAATTGATGTAATAATGTAAATGATGATAGAATTCTGGGTTAACTATACTTTTAAGTAAATTAGTAGAAACACTTTTCACTAGTTATCACTGTGCAGAAAAATAACAGTGAATGCATTCAGTTATTCCTGTATGTTTCTACATGCTAAGTGAAGCAGCAACTAAAGTAGCAACAAAACTGTGATTCTGTGTTTTGTTGTAGTCAGTTACATGTGTTTTGGCAGAGGTGAGCACCTGAACATGTCTGCTTACATTTAATAACTGTAAAAGCAGGGCACAGCAACTGCATATGATCTCAGACATATTGATGCATATACATTTTATTGCAGCAGTAACGTTACATTGCCATCGTAAGAATCACTGCAACTAGCTTATTTAGTTAAATGAGATTATTTTAAAATAACGTTCTTCTACAGAATTATAATAGTAATAGTACAAACAGGTCCTCTTCACTCTAACATCTTTGAAGTAATTACATTCAGTTACATTCATAAAAATAAGAATGTGGAAACTAAAAGTACAAACCTTTCTCCTTGTGTGCGCTGGACCGTCATCATCCTTCTCTTCTTCATCTGTTTGTTTGCGGGTCTGAGTGTTTTTCGTCAAAGTTTAGTGCAGCGTAAACATTCTAGACTCACATAACTGTACTTAGATCAAAGATCAAAAACATCTCGTTGATTTATTAGCTTTAGGTGGAGCATAACAAAAGTTTTCTGGCAAATCAGTAGTCACGCACGCGAATTGAAACTTTTGCAAGTTTCATTATGAACTTGCTAACTAAAATACTAAAATGTAAACACGCATCTATGCTTACGACAAATATTTAATCAAAAGAATCCCATACATCCAATAATCCAGTAAATAATCCATTGTGATTTGCTGTTATCACAGCCCAGAGCACAGCACAGCAGACTGACGGAATTGCAATTCGGTCCTACAAAGGGCGGCCGCACCACTGTGTGACGTCACATGAAACCCATGAATATATACATATATATTATACACACACACACACACACACATATACACACACCCAAATTGCCTTCTGCTCTTGTCTGCTTCATGTCACGTTCTCATGCACCCTAATCAGAGGAAGTACTCTCTCTTCCTCCTGAACTCTAATTTGTATCTTAACCTCAGGTCTAGATTCATCGCAAGCTCTTACAGCTGGTCACACACAGTTATGACACAAACAAAGAAAAACAAGTAGATAGAATAGAAAAAATAGAAAGCTAGTGTTTGTTTTTTGTTGTTGTTTTTTTTTTTTTTTTTAAATAAAGAAAAAAAAAATGAAAAAGATAAATATAGATAAAGTAGAATTATAATAGAATAGACAGTGTTAGAGTTAGAGGGTCAAATAAAGGTAAATTTTACATTATATACCATCATATACAACAACAATTATAATTATGGAACTATACATCAGTGGTTCTCAATTCCAGTCCTCATGACCCCCCGCTCTACACATTTTGTACGTATATTTTATCACTTCAGACGTTTGTTCTATTCTACCTTAAGTGCCCTGCTAAGGGACTTCACAGGATATTCCGCCATTATTCCAGTTCGAAGGGAGCGTATATTTTCCATTCAAAGGGCATTAAAGTGTTCGAGACGTGGATTTAAATTGTATATATTTACAGTGGTATATTATGTCACACTTCTCTAGTAAGTTTTGTCTGTGTGTGAAGACGCTGCAGACAGTGGTGTAGCACAAATCCATGAATGAATGTTCCGAAGTGAAGCAAACTTCAACGGATTTTCTGTGTTCAGGGAGTAGAGAGCTGTGAACACTTTGTAGGGACCCTGTCAATTGGAATTCATGTGTATTTCTGTATTATGTGTATTTCTTTTCTTTTGCAAAAGAAGGGTGAGGACTGCAAAGTAAGCTTTTCATTACATGGTGTAACCTTTACTCAGTCTGTGCCTATGACGATACATTTGCTGAATATAAATCTTATTAAATATACAGTGGGGTCCAAAAGTCTGAAACCACATTTAATTTAAATGAGAAGGAAAAACAAATAGTAAGGCAATCTGAAATTCATGTTAAGTTTTTTTTTCACTCAACATTTAATTTTAATACTACAATTCAATTATAACAAACAACAAAATAATAAAAAAAATAAGCATTTTCACTACTAGACTCTAACTAGACTAACTTTTTAACTCCACTGTATACAATTTTGAAGCCAAGTATCACAAGGCATTTTGTCTCTATCAGAAATACTGACATACTACAGTATGCTTGTGAAATCCACCCACTCTTTATTATTTAATGCAAACCCATGGAGGAGCCTGCATGGGCCAATACCCTCCAGATGAAGAATATACAGCTGAATTCATTACAATGGCAATAAATAAATGAATTAAAACACAAAGGCGAGATAAATATTCACCCTGAATGGGGAGTGAAAAAAGAGAGTGTGTAAGAGGTTTATCGCTGTAGTAGTGGTCCAACAGACACACTGTAGCTCTGCTGACTGCAGCGCTGGAACAGCATTCTGCAGCGCTGCCAAACTCACACACAAAGCTGTCAATCACAGCACCATCTCAGTATGCAGCGCCGCAAACATTGGCACAGAAAATCACCCCAAATTCCTCTTGGAAATGTGCATGTTTTTCTACTAGATCAAAGCCCGATTTAGCTTGTTTTATGTTTTTACACTCTTTTCTTTCTTTATATAATTTTTTTTTAGAAGGATATGGTTTAAGGCCAGCTTAAAATTACAATACTTATTCAAGCTTCTATTGGACAAACCTATACAAAATGCTAAGATTTCACATTTTCTCTGCTGATTTTGTTTTAAAGATTCAAAAACACAACAATATATCATTCTGTGAATGATGGCTGTTTGCAGGCTGATGAATGTTGTCTACCTCTTGCAGTGCAGGTTATTCTGTATGAATGAGATACGTTTGCTTTCTATCCCAGTGCTGAGAGCTCATGTTGACATCCTGTATAACTCAGGCTCTCATTTGAAAAATAATCCTCCAGAGGTGAGAGGAACCTCAAATGCTCTCAGTCAGGAGGGCATGACAGGAGAGATAGGAGCAAGCCGCTTCACAGAGTGTCAGATTCTAGCCCATCTCTCATCAGCAGAACACAGATAGCGCTCTCTTCCCCCTCTCTCCTCGCTTTCAGCCTTATATAAACATCTCACATGAGAGGCAGACAGAGGGAGAGAGAAAGAGAGGACACGGGAGATGGTCATGTACTGCCCAAGGCCTTCATTGTGAGTCATACACTGCAGTATGGAATCCAACAAATTCAGGCCGGGTCACTCTTCACCTCAAATTCAAAAGAAAGAAATAGCAAATATATATTATATTATAGTCATGCTACTGTGAAGTGAAGTGAAGTGATGTGTGGCCAAGTATGGTGACCCATACTCGGAATTTGTGCTCTGCATTTAACCCATCCAAGTGCACACACACAGTAGTGAACACACACACAGAGCAGTGGGCAGCCATATTGCTGCAGCGCCCGGGGAGCAGTTGGCCTTGCTCAAGGGTCTCATATCAGTCGTGGTATTGAGGGTGGAAGAGAGCACTGTACATTCACTTCTCCCACCTACAATTTCTGCCGGATGTGAGACTCGAACCCGCAACCTTTGTGTTACACATCCAACTCTCTAACCATTAGGACACAGCTTCCCCCACATACTGAGTTGATGAACTCACATGAACACAATGAAGATGATAGATAGGCAGTCTTTAATAAATCAGTTATTCTCTTTAATAAATAAAGATTTGCTTGCAGCACACACAACACCGATGAGACCGACAACAATTAACAGAAAGAGAGCATCTTAAATACAAGCAGACAAGGCTAATTAATGACACACACCTGAACATAATGACACAGTTAACTCAATGAACGGAAATGCAAAAGGAAAACAAAGTCCAAACTGAATGATACGGTGACATTACGGCCCCTCCCGGAAACGCCCCCTCGCGCCAGCAAATTAATAGAGGAGGACGCTCAGGTGGAGGATGAGAGTCCGGGAGCGGGATCGAACAAAAAGTCCAGGGTGATGCAGGTGGTATGATCCAATGAATGGCCTTGAACAAGGACAGGCAGGTGATGACCCAGGCCACAGCCATGACTATGCTCCTCGCTGGAGGGAGGAGCCAAGGCGAGAAAGGGATGGGGATGACCGGAGGCAATGACGGCAATGGAGCCCACAGCACAGACACTGTCATCACTCAATGGCTGGATGTCTAAGTGGTGCCCGCAGAATAGCATAGGTTTTATAGACAATTGGACGAGTTTTTGGGGCAGACCTGACCTGTTAAAAAGAGATGGTCTTAATGCCACCAGGGGTGGTGCCGCTCTTCTCTCTAGAAATATGGCACATAGTCTTAGAGTTTGTACTTGACTAACTGGGACCAAGGTCAGGAAGCAGAGAGACTGGCTAAACCAACCGTCTGCTAGCCGCCTCACGTCACAGAAGTCAGTTAATTCTCAGCACATAGAGACTCTTTCACCTAGATATCATACTACAGAGACTGTGTCTGTTCCCTGAACTAGCAAATACAAAAAAAAAAACCGTCCAAAACAATTTAAGTCTAACAATTTATGTGATGTTCAACAAATAAAAAACAGATATAATACAGATAAACAATTGATAAAGCTTGGCTTAATGAATATTAGATCCCTTTCTACTAAAGCTCTTTTTGTAAATGATATGATCACAGATCGTAACTTAGATGTGCTCTGTTTGACAGAAACCTGGCTAAAACCAGATGATTACATTATTTTAAATTCTTGCACCTGGATTATCCCTCTAGTCTCGCCCTGTTGGATTACATTCGACGTCAACTGATCCTCGCTCGTTTACCTGATTGCTCTTGCATTGTCTTCTACATACCAGTTTGCCATTGTCTGACCCATGCTTGTTTCTGACCACGTCTCCTAAATAAAGCTTGCAAATGGATCCCCACGTCTCACGTCTCGTTCGTCCCGTAACAGAATACTCGGTCACACAAGGATCCAGCAGCTGTTCAAGTGGACATGGGCCAGGTATGGACACCGCAAGGATTTTATTAGCCCTTAAACAAGACACGCGATCTTTGGAGACTTATATTCGAGAATTTGTAGCCATTGCTCACTACTCGGATTTACCGGACATTATTTTAATAGAGTTTTTTGTGATGGCGTGAATCAACCTCTTCAGTCAAAGCTTAGACGCAAGGGTCCGCGTTCGTCACTCAGACAGTTTTTGGATTATGCTTTGTTGATTGTTGGCTCTCTATTCATTGTGGGTGTAGCGGAGGAGAAACAAGACATTGCGCCCGTGCCGCTAATGGCGACTGTGAGATTTTGTCAGCTACAAGCTCAGGGACATTCAAGTGTACTGATCGCTACTCCGGTGATTCAACCCGTTCGTGAAATGGTGGTGACTAGAACGCTCGGTCATGTCACTGCTGCCCTTCATGAGGCAAGTCAAGTCACAGTTGCCCTTCATGAGTCAAGTCAAGTCATCGCTGATCATTCTGAGTCAAGTCAAATCATCACCGATCATCATGAGCCAAATCAAGTCATCAGTGATCGTCATGAGGCAAGTCAAGTCACGGTTGATCGTCATGAGGCAAGTCAAGTCACGGTTGATCGTCATGAGTCAAGTCAAGTCATCACTGATCTTCATGAGTTGAATGAACTCACGGTTTATCGTCATAAGTCAAGTCATCGCTGATCATTCTGAGTCAAGTCAAGTCATCACTGATCTTCATGAGGCAAGTCAAGTCACAGTTGATCGTCATGAGTCAAGTCAGGTCATCATTGATCATTCTGAGTCAAGTCAAATCTCAACTGATCTTCCAGAGCCTCGTCATGTCTCAGCTTATCTTCCAGAGTCATGTCATGTCACATCTCAGCTTATCTTCCAGAGTCACGTCACATCTCAGCTGATCTTCCAGAGTCATGTCACATAACAGCTGATCTTCCAGAGTCACGTCACATCACAGCTGATCTTCCAGAGTCACGTCACATCACAACTGATCTTTCAGAGTCTGCCTGCCTGTAACAGCTATGAAGGCCGTCTGTGAACTCTCTGCCTGTCCTGTAACGGCTATGGAGGCTGTCTGTGAACTCTCTGCCTGTCCTGTAATGGCTATGGAGGCCGTCTGTGAACTCTCTGCCTGTCCTGTAACGGCTATGGAGGCTGTCTGTGAACTCTCTGCCTGTCCTGTAATGGCTATGGAGGCCGTCTGTGAACTCTCTGCCTGTCCTGTAACAGCTATGAAGACCGTTTGGGAACTCTCTGCCTGTCCTTTAACAGCTATGAAGACCGTTTGTGAACTCTCTGCCTGTCCTTTTACAGCTATAGAGGCTGCTATTGAACTTTTGTCCTGCTCTGAACAGGCCGATGAGGCCATCTCTGAACTCTCGTCCTGTTCTGAATCAGCCATGGAGGCTGGTTGTGAACTGTATGTTCGTCTAAGGGTCGCTAACGAAATTGTTTCTGAATTATCAGTCTGTCCTGTTTCCCGCAATGAGCCTGATGTTGACTCTACTGTCTGCTCCGATCCCACTGTCAATACCAATTTAGTACTGTCTATCTGCCCAGTATCAGTCCATGAGTTGTGTGTCAGTCCAGTTCCAGTCAATGCTCTTGGTTTTGAACAGTCCGTTCATTCGATCTCAACCAATGCATCCACTCTCGTCCTGTTCTGAATCAGCCAGTGATCGTCATGAGGCAAGTCAAGTCACGGTTGATCGTCATGAGGCAAGTCAAGTCATCACTGATCTTCATGAGGCAAGTCAAGTCACAGTTGATCGTCATGAGGCAAGCCAAGTCATCACTGATCTTCATGAGGCAAGTCAAGTCATCACTGATCTTCATGAGGCAAGTCAAGTCATCACTGATCTTCATGAGGCAAGTCAAGTCATCACTGATCTTCATGAGGCAAGTCAAGTCATCACTGATCTTCATGAGGCAAGTCAAGTCATCACTGATCTTCATGAGGCAAGTCAAGTCATCACTGATCTTCATGAGGCAAGTCAAGTCACCGTTGATCGTCATGAGTCAAGTCAGGTCATCATTGATCATTCTGAGTCAAGTCAAATCTCAACTGATCTTCCAGAGCCTCGTCATGTCTCAGCTGATCTTCCAGAGTCACGTCACATCACAGCTGATTTTCCAGAGTCACGTCACATCACAGCTGATCATCCAGAGTCACGTCACATCCCAGCTGATCTTCCAGAGTCACATCACAGCTGGTCATCCAGAGTCTGGTTACTTCCTGTCTGCTGCACCCAGAAGTCTGAGATCAGTTCGTCTGTACTCCCGACTGGTATCTAGCGTGGAGGATTCACCGCTGGTGTCAGCAGTCGCAGCGGGTATCCACAAACCCACTCACTCTAGCCCACCTGTTCCTGAACTAAGTCCCCTGTCTGTAGCGCTTCCCATTATAGGGATCGCTTTATGGTGTATTTGGGCTGCATACACCACCACTTAAACTCTAGAGACAGCGGCAGCCACTATGATGTTTCCAGAGGTGGCGGCTGACACTGCAGAACCTCCCGAAGCAGTGGTGTTTGTTGCTGTGGTCCCCGAGGCGATGGCGCCTGCCGCAGCTTCACCAGAAGTGGCAGCACATGCTGCAGAACCTTCTGAGGCGGAGGCGCTCACTTCAGCTCCTTGCACGATGGTGGCGCCCAACAACGCACCTTCAGCCGGTCTTGTCACGGTCGAAGGAACCATTACTGAACTCTCCCCATATCCTGATGGTCCTACTGTAGAACCTTCAGAGGTGGCGGCATTCGCTGCAGAATCTCCAGAGGTGTCAGTGGTATCAAATTATGAACTCTCGTCCTGTCCTGTTCCTGCCAAGGAGGCCATCTATGAACTTTCTGCCTGTCCCATTACGGCTATGGAGGCCATCTGTGATCCCGCTGCCTGTTCTGTAACAGCTATAAAGGCCGTCTGTCAACTCTCTGCCTGTCCTGTAACGGCTATGGAGGCTGTCTGTGAACTCTCTGCCTGTCCTGTAATGGCTATGGAGGCCGTCTGTGAACTCTCTGCCTGTCCTGTAACAGCTATGAAGGCCGTTTGTGAACTCTCTGCCTGTCCTTTTACGGCTATAGAGTCTGCTATTTTGTCCTGCTCTGAACCGGCCAATGAGGCCATCTCTGAACTCTCGTCCTGTTCTGAATCAGCCATGGAGGCTGGTTGTGAACTGTATGTTCGTCTAAGGGTCGCTAACGAAATTGTTTTTGAATTATCAGTCTGTCCTGTTTCCTGCAATGAGCCTGATGTTGACTCTACTGTCTGTTCCGATCCCACTGTCAATACCAATTTAGTTCTGTCTATCTGCCCAGTATCAACCCATGAGTTGTGTGTCAGTCCAGTTCCAGTCAATGCTCTTGGTTTTGAACAGTCCGTTCATCCTATTTCAGCCAATGCATCCTGTGTTGAACTGTCTGCTAATCTGATTTCAGTTAACGAGTCTGATTTTAAACCATCTGTCTGTCCAGCTTCAATCTGTGCACATGTTATTTGCCCCATTAGTCCAGTCACGACCCCAGAAACCTTACTCGAGCTCCCTGTAGGCTCTAGTAGCCTTGTCATAGCCCAAAGATCCTCCTTTGAACTCTTAGCCCTGTCTGTCATGAACTCAGAAACTATAAATGAACCATATGTCTGTCCAGTTTCAGTCAAAAAGCCTGATTATGAACTGTTTGCTCACTCAGTTGTCATCAGGGAAATGGTTGAGGGACTCGTTATATCTCCTGCCTCGATCCTTGGGACCGTGAATGCTCTGTCTATGTTGTCAACAACGGAACAGGAGAAGATGGCATTCTTTCAATCTCCACAAGGACTTGTACCACGGCAGATCAACATTGTTTGTCGCGGACAACTACTGATGTATAATGCTATCTAATAAATGATAAGCACTTGTTCTTTGCTTTGTTTTATTTTATGTAAGATGGTGTAACAATAAAATATATTAAAGCACACATAAACACACACAAAACTCAAGTACATACGGAGGGAGGGGTTCTAGCAGAACAATCACAGCACTTGTGGTCCGTGTAGAATTGACGTGCTGTTAGATTTTTGGAGAGGTGCACGTCAGGCTACAGCGTAGGGTGTGCGTCTACGCGTAGGCTACGGTGTAGGTTCAACGCATAAGTATAAATTGGGCTCAATGTCATCAGACCCACGGTCAGCGCATGCTATTCATATGGTAATCATCCGCGTGAGATGCGCAAACCTCACTTCCGTAAACAAAGAAGCAAGATTCATTTTTAGCATTCAAATATGCACTGTATGTTCATCAATACTGTTTTCAAATGTTATCAGAACCGTTTTCAATTTATTAAGTTTTTTTTCTGTATTTAATGCTCACACAGTTAAACACAGTTATATGCACATTTAAATATACATTTTTCATTGTTAGGCAGGTTTATACTAAGAATGTTAAGTTTTAGAAATTGATTAAATCTTTTAAAGTCAAGTTGCTGTTTTCATACCTTTGTAATATTTACAATGTTAAATTACTGAAAGAACTACAATTTTTACTTTGTAGTGTACTTTTTTAGGTTTTACATGTTTTCAAAGTAACATAAAAGTAAAGTAATTATTAATCTGATCACTTTTTACATGCAATAATCAGTAATGTAATCAAATTACAATTTTCAAGTAGTAATCAGTAATTTGTATTCTATTACTTTTTTTGAGTAACTTACCCAAAGCTGATGACGAGATATCATATCGATCACAAGTACAGTATGGACTGCCACAAGGCTCAGTACTAGGACTGTTGCTTTTCACACTTTACATGCTACCCTTGGGAGATATCATCAAGAAACATGGTGTTAGCTTTCACTGTTGTATATTTCTTCACGGCCTGATGAAACATACAAATTTGTAAAACTAATGGAATGCATAGTTGATATAAAAAACTGGATGACTAGTAATTTCCTACTGCTAAATTCTGAAAAAACAGAGGTGTTAATTATTGGACCAAAAACCTCCACATGTAATAACCTAAAACAATGTCTAACACTTGATGGCTGCTCTGTTAATTCCTCGTCATCAGTTAGGAACCTAGGTGTGCTATTTGATAGCAATCTTTCCTTTGAAAACCATGTTTCTAGCATTTGTAAAACTGAATTTTTCCATTTTAAAAATATATCTATATTATGACCTATGCTCTCAATGTCAAATGCAGAAATGTTAATTCATGTGTTCATGACCTCAAGGTTAGATTATTGTAATGCTTTATTGGGTGGTTGCTCTGTGCGCTTAATAAACAAACTCCAGCTGGTCCAAAATGCAGCAGCTAGAGTTCTTACTAGAACCAGGAAGTATGATCATATTAGCCTGGTTCTGTCAACACTGCACTGGCTCCCTATTTAACAACTAATACATTTTAAAATCTTGCTAATTACTTATAAAGCCCTGAATGGTTTAGCTCCTCAGTACTTGAGCGAGCTCATATAGCATTATAGTCCTTCACGTCTGCTGCGATCTCAAAACTCTGGCCATTTGATAATACCTATAATATCAAAATCAACTGCGGGCGGCAGATCCTTTTCCTATTTAGTGCCCAAACTCTGGAACAATCTACCTAGCGTTGTTCGGGAGGCAGACACACTCTGTTATTTTAAATCTAGATTAAATACCCATTTTTTTAACCTGGCATAGACATAATACACTATTACATTTCTATAATTCAAATCCATTAAAGGATTGTTAGGCTGCATTAATTAGATCAACCGGAACCGGGAACACTTCCCGCTGGCCATATGTTACATCGTAAGAGGAATGGCATCTACGCTAATATTAGTCTCTTTCATTCTTATTTTGAGGTCACCGTAGCCACCCATATCCAGTCCAGATAGTGGATCAGCACCTAGAGATGACCACTACAGCCCTGAATGTCAGCAGAGACCACATCAATTAGATGTGACCCAGAGACAGATCCCTTGCGAAGACCTCGTCACCTCAACAACCATCAGCACAAGACCACGGGGACCAGACAAGACCTCTGCCCCTGTGTTGCAGCCTGGAATTAAACCATGCCATGCTGGTTTCATCTGGCCAGAGGAGAACTCCCCCCCCCCGACTGAGCCTGGGTTCTCCTTAGGTTTTTTCTCAATTTTTGTCCCTGATGGAGTTTTTTCAAGCCTTTGGCTTGCTTAGTTGGGGACGCTTGACTGATTGCACAGACACTAATGGATTGCGCTATACAAATAATGGTGACTTGACTTGACTTGACGAGGAGGTGGAGCGATGCCAAGGATCCAGGCGGCCGCGACAGAGCCGTAACGATAATCGCCCGAGATATAGGTGGGGATCCAGAGGCCAGAGGGCGAGCTGGAGTGACCAAGGAAGGAGGCAGAGCCTGAGGGAGGGCGGAGTGGGCCGTAGCCGAAGGGGTGGAGGGCTGGAGAGCAGCGGATGGCCCGCAAGTTCACAGCGGGGAGGAGGTGGAGCCGACTGACTGAAAGAGCCCAGCGAGGCCGAATGGCAGATTGTCCATGCCGGAATCGAGGGTGGGAGGATCGCAGGCGCAGCTAGCTCAGGTTCCGGGAGGATGTCCTGCTCGATCACTTCTCTTGGCAAAGGCTCAAACATCGCAGCGGAGGCGGGCTCTTTTTTAAAGACAAATAGCTGTCATTTTTCATGTTAATTTAATGCAAATTTATCTATTGTTTAATTGATATAAGTATTCAAACATCATGCTGGCTGGTTAGTTAGTTAGTTATTAATAATTAATTTTATTATTAATATTTAAATATAATACAATAAAAATTAAAGGATGGGGATGTTTTCATAAGATTCACCCTTATATCTATTCCTTTCGACCTCATCACGAGTTGGATGGACAGCTGTCATATATGGCTCTTTAAACTTTGAACCCACTCTCAAATCTACACCCATTCTAACAAACAAACTTCTACACACAGAGCCACTCATTCTTGGAAATGTGGCTCAATTTAGTACAGACAGCCGAGTCTGTGCCCTATTATGTGTGGAAGTTACGTTAGCATGCCGTCATCGAGAGAGACAAAGAAATGTGTCAGGTAATTGGATAGCGGAAGAATGCATTTTCCAAAGCATGGCAGGAGAATGGGTATGTGGTCAGCTGGTTCACTCAGATGTTAGTGCTGTGTGATGTTTTAGGATGTGAACTTCTGACCCTGGAGTCACCTGTCATGTCAAATGTGCTGTGACGTCTCTCTCCCTCTCTTGTGTCAATGGACCACAGCTGCCATTTTCACACCTCTGCACACACACACACATACACACACACACACACACACACACACACACACTTAACACCACATATCCTTCTTTCAATGGAAGTCTTTTCTAAACACTTTACTTTTAAAAATAACATGTTACTTCAATACTGAACTACTCAAATGTTACATAATTGTCAGATTTTATGGAAGTTCACACTTGTGAAGAAGAAGTACACTTAGCATACTTTAAAAAAGAGTAGTTATTATGGAAATAGTATGCTTAAGTTCAGACTTAATGTAATGTTTTTGGACATTGATTTTTGGAAAAATTAGCAAATTAGAGTGTGACCTAAATTCCATAAAAGTGTCAATGGGAGTGTAAAGTTATGTGGGTGATCTACTGACAATGCAGACACAGCCACATCATTTCCATAATTACCAACTCAATCTACCAAGAACAGCGCACATTAGCGTGAGGTCGCAAACAAGCAGAGCCAATGATAATCAGGGGCCTCATTTATAATATGTGCATACTCACAGATTTTTAACTTTAGTGTGCGCTAAAATCCATGCCAGTGTTCATATTTATAAAAACAGCTTTTGTTGTGAGAAAGTTCTTAATGCCACATCAAGCAGACATACACACTTTTCCTTGTGTCAGAGAGTCTGAATACACTGCAGGTATTTGGAAATCTCCGCTTGCGGTTCTCAAATAAAGGATTTGGACAATGTCTGGTGCTCTATTACTGTATATGCTAATAACATTAATTAGGTGGCGTTTACAAGACAGCGATTTGAAACCACTGGGATGTGCACAATTTCAAGATAATTTGCAATTTCTGAATTTGACATCTAAACTAGAGGAAACGTGCATACAAAAAAACTTGCGTACGTGATTCTCTGAATCACACGTACACACATTTAAGAAATGATCATTAGATCAAATGTAGGACGGTCTCTACGCAACATTTTATAAATGAGGCACCATGTACGGTTAATCTGTTAACAGCACAGATGCAAAATAGGTTAAGATATACTTTTTTGGGTTAAATAATTGCGCACTTACCAGTATATTGACTATCTCATATTTTAGTAGTGTAGCGTCTGGAACACTCCAACACACAATATATATTTTGTTAGCTAGATTTCACAAATACTTTGTAACACCCCAGGACGCCGAACAAGACCCTGGTTTCATGGTAACCCGATACATTTACAACCTTGTGGAATGCGAGCCGGCTCTCATTCTGCTTTCTCCAGAAACAAGGGGTACAAATGCACACGAGAAATGGACTGTTCTACTAATTAATTCATAGGAAAACCTTCTTTGAATGAACACCCATTTTCTTCAGGCCAGTGTGTATATTATTGCTGTGTTTAAAACATGATGAGTGAAAAAAAGTAAATCTTTTAATTTGACATAAAACATGAGTGACACAGAGAACTTCTCTAGGTTACGTATATGTAACCACGGTTCCCAGAGGGAACAAGACGCTGTGTCGAGAATCGCTTTGGGAACGCCCCTGCTTGACCGCGTTCTGAAGCACGTGTAAAATCAGTCCAATGGTGCAGCGAGACGTCACGAGCGGGGTTGACGTGAGCACCAGGAAGTATAAAAGTGCATCTGGCAGAGCACAAGTTAGCTTCGATGAAGTAGCGCCTGGAGGGATGCAAGGAGTATGGCAAAGAGACGCAGCGTCTCGTTCCCTCAGGGGAACCATGGTTACATACGTAACCTAGAGACGTTCCCCTTCAGGAACTTGAGCTGCGTCGAGAATCGATTTGGGAACGATAATACCCACTGCAACATACTACCAAGTCCCTGCCTGTGTGTGTATCAGATGAGCACATCACGAAGAGAGAACTTGGGAACCTGGGGTAGACGCCAGGTCTAGATTATAGAAGCGGACAAAAGTGTGCGGAGAGGACCATCCCGCCACAGCACAAATGTCCTGCAAGGCCACACCCAAGTTGAAAGCCTTGGAGGCCACCATACTCCTGGTTGAGTGTGCTCTGACCCCCATAGGTGATGAGAGGCCAGAAGACTCGTAGGCTAGTGAGATGGCCTCGACCACCCACCTACTCATAGTCTGCTTGGCTGCCGGAGATCCTTTCTTTGGGGGACCAAAGCAAACAAACAGCTGATCTGCCATACACCACGGGGCAGCTCTGTGTGCGTAAGCATCCAGTGCTCTAACTGGATAGAGCAGACTAAGCTTTTCTGTTTCGTTTCCTGGAACGGAGGAGGACAGAATGCCTGAAGTACTATGGGCCCTGGCGAAGAAGTGGGCACCTTAGGGACATACCCGACCCTCGGGTAAAGGAATGCCCTAACCATGCCTGGAGCAAATTTCAGGCATGAAACAGAAAGTGCCTGCAGATCCCCGATCCTTTTAAGTGAGGAAATTGCGAGGAGAACGATCGTGAGAAACTTGAATGAAACTTCTTCTATGGGTTCAAAGGGTGCATTGCATAAGCCCTCCAGAACCACAGCCAGGTCCCATGAGAGCACCTTAGTGAGCTGTACCGGCCTCAGCCTCAGGGTGCCACGGAGGAAACGAGTGATAAGTCGATGTCTTCCCAATGATTGACCACCGAGAAGGGCGTGGTAAGGTACGTGGTACGTATACCTTCACAGTGGAGGGAGATAACCCTGCAGAGAATCGCTCCTGCAGAAACTCCAGAACTGTACCAATTGCGCAGTTGACCGGGTCTTGCAGTCTCTGTCCACACCATGAAGTGAAAAGCTTCCACTTTAACGCGTACTGTTTCCTAGAGGTGGGAGCTCTGAACTGGAGTATAGTCCAGCCCCAGTGGAGCTGGATGTGTGAGGGAGAACCAGAGCGGGCAGTGTGTCGTTTCCTCTGACGCAAATAGATCCACTTCCGCCTGGCCAAATTCCCTCCAGAGGAGCTCCACCACTTTTTTCTTTCTCGGGGTGGAGTCTCCATCCCCCGAGCCTCAGCCCCTGTCTCGACAGGATGTCTGCCCCCTGATTGAGATACCAAGGGATGTAGACTGCTCTTAGCGAGAGGAGCTTTCCCTGAGCCCACAGAAGGATCTGGCGTGCCAGCTTGTACAAGGGGTGTGAACGCAGACCCCCCCTGCCAACTGATGTAGGAGACCACCGATGTGTTGTCTGTGCGGACAAGCACATGATGTCCCCTTAGGTCTGGAAGGAAGTGTGTCAGAGCTTGAAACACGGCCACCATCTCCAGGCAGTTGATGTGCCAAGTGAGATGATGGCCTTCCCACAGACCCTGGCCAACCATGACTGCCCCCCAGCCCGTGAGAGAGGCATCTGTTGTTAGCGTTACACGACGACAAGGAGCCCCTAACATCGGGCCTTGAACTAGGAACCAACATTTCTTCCACATGTTCAAGGCACGTAAGCATCGCCGCGTGACCTTGATCATGCGAAGCGGATTCCCCCTCAGGGAAAATCCCTTGGTCCTGAGCCACCACTGCAAGGGTCTCATGTACAGCATGCCAAAAGGTATCACATTGGACGCCGCTGCCATCAAACCCAACAGCCTCTGAAACTGTTTGACAGTGAGTGACTGGCCTTCTCTTACTCTCTTGACTGTCGTGAGGATTGACTCGATATGAGCAGGAGACAAACGTGCCTGCATCATGGTAGAATCCTACACCATGCCTAAATTAGTGGTTCTCTGTAGTGGAGAAAGTACACTCTTCTTGGCGTTTAGTCTTAACCCCAGCTCTCTTATATGGGTGAGGACAACATCTCGATGCCGAGCCGCCATCTGCTCCAATCGAGCTAGTATCAACCAATCGTTGATGTAATTGAGTATGCGGATGCCCTGCAGTCGCAAAGGAGCCAGAGCCGCATCCACACACTTCGTGAAAGTGTGGGGTGAGAGTGACAGGCCAAAGGGAAGAATTTGATATTGGTATGCTTTGCCCCCGAAAGCAAACCTCAGGAACTTCCAGTGTTGAGGAAGGATGGAAACATGGAAATAAGCATCTTTGAGATCTATTGTAACAAACCAGTCCTCGGACTGGATTTGAGATACTATCTGCTTGATAGTGAGCATCTTGAACCGAAGCCGTTCGATAGCACGGTTCAGAAGACCGAGACCTAAATCAGACGCAACCCTCCATCCTTCTTTGGATTGATGAAGTAACGACTGTAAAACCCGGACGCTCTCGGGAGAGAGGAGGAACACGTTCTATGGCCCCCTTCTTCAAGAGAGTATCTACTTCTTGTTCCATTACCAGAACCTGCTCGGGGCCCACTAGTGTGGGAATGACCCAGTTGAAACAAGGAGGACAAGAACCGAACTCTCGAGGCTGGCCTCTGGTTTTATTAGAGGAGCCAGTTCGGTGCCCTGAAGCGGATGACCGGCAGGGAACAACCGACCTGACTGCTGTAGCCCCTTCACTTGAGGGGGCGAGCTCTCCCATGCCGTACCGTTGCCGGGCGGCAGCTGGGATTTTTCACTCGTCGGAGCTCACTGAGCCCTGAAGCACCGAGGGTGGCAGGGGTATCAATGAACCTCTGTGAGGGCACTGAGGAGGATTGGGCACCGTATACTGAGGTGTTATCCTTTCCTCCACAGGTGGGGCTACCCTCAGGAACCTGACAATGGTGGTGTCAGGACCGTTTAGCCGAGGTCCTCTTAGACAAAATAACGGTCTGCAGATCCATTTTCGGTCTAGAAGACCCCGACTGAGAGAGTCGCCCCAACCCCCGATCTTTCTGTGGAGGGGTGCGGGTTGCAACGCTCTGTTTTTGAGACTGGCGATACGAGGAGCTTGGGCTGCTCCCACTCAGCAGCCCCAAGGGCCTGGGAGCGATGAGGGAGGAAACGTTGGAATGCCGCCGCTTGCTTCTTCGCCTCCTGAAACCTATCGACGACAGTGTTGACTGCATCGCCAAAAAGGCCAGAGGGCGAGAGTGGGGCATCTAGGAGGAAGAATCTAACCTTATCTTGCATTTCAGACAGATTCAACCACAGATGCCGTTTCGTGGCCACCATAGCTGCCATTGAACGGCCGATAGCTTCTGGCCGTTTCTTTGTTGGCCCGACGCAGTTCAGCTACTACGTCGGATTCCAGGTCCCTGAGCAGGTCAGCCTGGTATGCTGATTTTACACGTGCTTCAGAATACGGTCACGCAGGGGTGTTCCCAAAGCGATTCTCGACGCAGCTCGAGTTCCTGAAGGGGAAAGGTATTTCCCTCACTGCCTGCAAGTGTGCACACAAAGACACTTATACCGTAAAATGTCAATACTGAATGGTATTGATGGGAAGAGAGATTCAAATATTGGCAGTTATGTTTTGACTGGGGGGAAAAGCATATAATTTACACAAGCGGTTGTGTAAATTATATGCTTTCCCCCCCAGTCAAAACATAACTGCCAATATTTGAATCTCTCTTCTGCACAGTGGATGCTTGACAGGTGATTTAATGTTTTTTGATTGTAAATATTTCTCACTGATGCTGTGCATGAATATATACAGTACCTACTACAGCAAATACACATTCACAGGGTGAAGGTACTCTATGAATCACAGCATAATTGAGTCTGTTTAGTTCATGTTGGTGCAGCACTATTCTTACTTCAGAAAGCTTCACATTGATTTGCTGCAAAAACGGGCCTCTGCAATCCATGACAGGGAATTCGAGAGAAATGTCACAGGCGTTTAGTCTGTCACTCCTCTTCCATTCTTAATCAGTGAGTGTGACAGACCTCCAACAGAAGAGGGTGAGATTTCAGCAAAAACAGTCGGCAGGCATGACATCCACTACAGAAATAATCTTGTTTGGAGTTGACTGGGATGTCACCAGTCAATCAGAAAACTTGAAGAGCATTTCTGCCTATGCATCATTTTGCACATTCGGGGGGAATGACATTGGGTTTGATGTCTGTAGAGGGTGTTGTGGTGTGGTTGATGGGATGAGGGTAAATATGACAAATGTTCTTTGCTTAAACATGTGGGCACTCACTCATGAGTAATTGTGTGTGTGTGTGTGTGTGTATTGAGTGACAAGTTCTTTTCAGCTCTACATTTAATCCCTCAGAAGGGCACAACAGCTGTAAATGGAGGGAGTGAAGTCTGAAGTGTGTGTGTGTTTGTGAGACAGGGATAGGCCTCATTAAAGTTAAATTTACTGTTACCACCATCTCCTCCTCCTTATAATTTAGACACAAATGCACAATGAATCCCTCATTTCCTCACCTCTTCTTGGCTTATATGCTGTCAAACACATATATACTGTACGTTGACTAACATACTGTACATTCACATATTATGTGCAAACTCTCAGACAATAAAATGAAGTGCTGCTGGCGTCCTTACGGAGGTGACTGTACTAATGTAAAGGTTAAAATTAAAACTGGAATCTCCTTTTCCACAAACAGAGAGATCAAAGTGACAATTCTGATGCCGGCCTCCTTATCCTCCACTTCACTCAGATCAGAAAGAAATGGAGAGAGAATGTATGAGTGGGTGCACAGTTAAAGCTTCCAGTGAAACAATATTAATAATGTTATACTATGGGGGTCCAGACCTGCTCCTGGAGATCCAAGGACTGGCAGAGTTTAGCTCAAGTCGTGATTAAACACACCTTAACCAGCTAAACAAACTTCCTGATTACTAGAAACCCCCAGGCTGCTTTGTTGGAGTAGGCTGGAGCTAAACTCTGCTGGACGTTGGTCCTCCAGGTGCAGGTTTGGACATCTTTGTTTTAAGTCAAGGTCATGTCCATGAAATTAAAGAAATACTGTAAGAAATCATACTAATGCTTAAAGAAGTTGATTTTTATGACCATGAGTATTGATCGATTGATTTGCTTTATTTTTTGTAATAAATACATTATTTGAACTTTTGATCAAGTCGTCCCTCTGCTGTAGCTCTGAAATCCCGTTCACTATCCTGCAGGAGCATTCATTGTAATCAGTGGTGTTGTGTGTCAGTGTTGCCAACCCCTGGAGAGACACTTCAAGGTGGCATGTTTTTCAATCTGAATACGATCATGGACGAGATTTTTAGCAGAAAGGTTATCAGTGAATAATTACTTAATTTTCAATCAATACATTTTAAAGTTGGGTTGGAGAATATGCTTAAATGTGCTTAATTTTTGTGACTATGTAATAAAAATAATAATCAATAACGGTCCGAAAATTCTTCATGCAAATTATAATTTCTTCTTTTTCTTTTGATTTTGGATTTTGATTTGAATTTAGGGGTACCCAACCATGGTTCCCCTTCAGGAACTTGAGCTGCGTCGAGATTACTTTGGGAACGCCCCTGCATGACCGCGTTCTGAAGCACGTGTAAAATCAGTCCAATGGAGCAGTGAGACGTCACGAGCGGGATGTGGTGAGCGCCAGGAAATATAAAAGCGCATCTGGCAGAGTGCAAGTTAGCTTCTGCTCTTCAGTAGCGCTCTGTGTATGTGTCAGTCTATTTACTGTTGTCTGTCAGTCCACAAGCATTCAAAAGAATATATCAAAGTCTAAACTAATATTTATGGCGAGCAAACAGCATTACAGACATTGTGTGCCTCCCTGCCCACACTATCTGGCAGCGGAGGATACACACGACCTGTGTGTTGTTTGTTTAGGAGCGGAGTATGCACGGTCAGCTTTCGAGGAGCTGATTGTCATCACTGCGAGTTACTCTCGCTGCGTATGCTCCGGTCTTGCCTGGCTGTGTTTGATGAGAGCGGCCAGGCTCGCGGTCCCGCTGTTGCTGAGGCACGGCGTAGACTGTTGTCATGGGGATCGCAGGTGGATTTAGTGAAGGGATATGTTACAAGCATACCAGGATGACCTGCTCAGGGGTGGGGCTGCTGAGCGGGAGCAGCCCAAGCCGTCAAGCTCCTCATATCGCCAGTCTCAAAAACAGAGCGTTGCAACCCGCACCCCTCCACAGAAAGATCGGGGGTCGGGCGACACTCTCAGTCGGGGTCTTCTAGACCGAAAAACGGATCTGCGGACCGTTATTTTGTCTAAGAGAACCTCAGCTAAACAGTCCTACCATTGTCAGGTCCCTGAGGGCAGCCCACCTGGGGAGGAAAGGATAACACCTCAGTATACGGTGCCCAATCCTCCTCAGTGCCCTCACAGAGGTTCACTGAGACCCCTGCCACCCTCAGTGCTTCAGGGCTCAGTGAGCTCCGATGAGCGAAACTCCCAACTGCCGCCCGGCAACGGTACGGCACGGGAGGGCTCGCCGCCTCAAGTGAGGGTGCTACAGCAGTCAGGTCGGTCGTTCCCTGCCGGTCATCCGCTTCAGGGCACCGAACTGGCTCCTCTAATAACACCAGAGGCCAGCATCGAGAGGCTGGTTCCCTTAGTAGATTTTCTGGTAGTGTGGAAACTTCTACCAAATATCTCAAAATACATGTTCCGCCTCTCTCGAGAGCGTCCGGGTTCTACAGCCGTTACTTTCATCGTTCCGAAGAAGGATGGGGGGGTTGCGTCCGATCTTAGATCTCCGTCTTCTGAACCGTGCTATCATACGGCTTCGGTTCAAGATGCTCACTGTAGCTAATCAGCTCATGGGAAATATGAATAATTAACCATAACTAGTTATAATTAACTATTCATATTTTAGATCCACTGTAGATATTTAGCTGACCACTCAGGGTCAACCGTCTTGTCAATTCTAAGAACGTTAATTTCCTGGTTAAAGGAAATAACTTTCTTACTGTACAATTCTATAAGTTTGTAACATAAATCTGCATGATTATTGACTCCGGTTATGAGTAAACAATGAACACGTCAAGTGTGAAACAAGTAAGGTTTTATTAACTACATAAACACTTAAACTAGTCCAACATACTACATAAACACATTAAGCCGGTCTAACATAAACATAATAGATCTCAAAGACGCTTATTTCCATGTTTCCATCCTCCCTCAACACTGGATGTTCCTAAGGTTTGCTTTCGGCGGCGAAGCATACCTATATCGAGTTCTTCCCTTCGGCCTGTCACTCTCAGCCTGCACGTTCACAAAGTGTGTGGATGCTGCTCTGGCTCCTCTGTGACTCCAGGGCATCCGCATACTCAATTACATCGACGATTGGTTAATACTAGCTCAATCGGAGCAGATGGCGGCTCGGCATCGAGATGTCGTCCTCGCCCATATGAGAGAGCTGGGGTTAAGACTAAACGCCAAGAAGAGTGTTCTTTCTCCACTACAGAGAACCACTTATTTAGGCGTGGTGGGGGACTCAACCTCGATGCAGGCACGTCTGTCTCCTGCTCGAATCGAGTCAATCCTCACGACAGTCACGAGAGTAAGAGAAGGCCAGTCACTCACTGTCAAACAGTTTCAAAGGCTGTTGGGCCTGATGGCAGCGGCGTCCAACATGATACCTTTTGGCCTGCTGTACATGAGACCCTTGCAGTGGTGGCTCAGGACCAAGGGATTTTCCCTGAGGGGGAATCCGCTTCGCATGATCAAGGTCACGCGGCGATGCTTACGTGCCTTAGACATGTGGAAGAAACGTTGGTTCCTGGTTCAAGGCCCGCAGTTAGGGGTTCCTTGTAGTTGCGTAACGCTAACGACGGATGCCTCTCTCACGGGCTGGGGAGCGGTCATGAGTGGCCGCTCTGCCCAGGGTCTGTGGGAAGGCAATCATCTCTTTTGGCACATCAACTGCCTGGAGATGCTGGCCGTGTTTCAAGCTCTGACACATTTCCTTCCAGACCTAATGGGGCATCATGTGCAGGGGGTCTGCGTTCGCGCCCCTTGTACAAGCTGGCACGCCAGATCCTTCTGTGGGCTCAGGGGAAGCTCCTCTCTCTAAGAGCAGTTTACATCCCTGGGTATCTAAATCAGGGGGCAGATATCCTGTCGAGGCAGGGGCTGAGGCCCGGGGGAGGTGGTGGAGCTCATTTGGAGGGAATTTGGAAAGGTGGAAGTGGATCTATTTGCGTCGCATGAAAAGACACACTGTCCGCTCTGGTTCTCCCTCACGCATCCAGCTCCACTGGGGCTGGATGCCATGGTGCAGACTGTACGCTCTGCTCCTGGGAGTTCTGGAGAGGGTACGCCGGGATGGGGTCCGTCTGTTGCTAGTAGCCCCGTTCTGGCCGTCCCGAGTATGGTTCTCGGACTTGGTGTCCCCCCTTGACGGCTCTCCGCTGGAGATTCCGATCAGGAGGGACCTCCTCTCTCAGGCGGGGGGCACCATTCTTCACCCCCGCCCAGAGTTATGGAAGCTGTGGGCATGGCCCCTGAGGGGGCACAGCTCCTAGAATCTGGTCTCTCAACTGAGGTTCTGGAGGGCTTATGCAATGCCCCCTTTGAAACCATAGAAGAAGTTGCTCATGCTCAAGACCATCTTTCTCGTCTCTATTTCCTCACTAATAAGGATCGGGGATCTTCAGGCACTTTCTGTTTCGTGCCTTGAATTTGCTCCAGGCATGATTAGGGCATTCCTTTACCCGAGGGTCGGGTATGTCCCTAAGGTGCCCACTTCTTCACCAGGGCCCATAGTAATTCAGGCATTCTGTCCTCCTCCGTTCCAGGAAGTAGGCCAAGAAAGGCTTAATCTGCTCTGTCCAGTTCGAGCACTGGACGCTTATGCACACAGAGCTGCCCCATGGCATAAGGCAGAACAGCTGTTTGTTTGTTTTGGTCCACCAAAGAAAAGATCTCCGGTGACCAAGCAGACCATGAATTTGTGCTGCGGCGGGCTGGTCCTCTCCGCACACTTTTGTCCGCTTTTACAACCTAGACCTGGCATCTACCCCAGGTTCCCAAGTTCTCTCTTCGTGTTGTGCTCATAAGATACACACACAGGCAGGGACTTGGTAGTATGTTGCAGTGGGTATTCTCGTTCCCAAAGCGATCTCGACGCAGCTCGAGTTCCTGAAGGGGAACGTCTCTAGGTTATGTATGTAACCATGGTTCCCAGAGGGAACGAGACGCTGCATCTCTTTGCCATACTCCCTGCATCCCTCCAGGCGCTACTTCATCGAAGCTAACTTGCGCTCTTCCGGATGCGCTTTTATACTTCCTGGCGCTCACGTCACCCCGCTCGTGACTTCTCGCTGCTCCATTGGACTGATTTTACGCGTGCTTCAGAACGCGGTCATGCAGGGGCGTTCCCAAAGCGATCTCGACGCAACGTCTCGTTCCCTCGGGGAACCATGGTTACATACGTAACCTAGAGACGTTTTATGAGATTCAGCTGCCTGGAATAAACTTTAATTGCAATAATAGCTGTCAGGAAAAGGTAGCAATTAATAAACTTCTTCTGATGTAATAAGACTCAGTTCATTCATCACTTCTTTTCAAAGCTGCTTGTTTGTCTGTACCTTTTTAGAGACTGTAACCTTCAGACGAAAAGAAGAGGACAGGATGTATCTGTAATGATCCTGCTGGGGCTTGAACCAGATGACACCATAATTCATATGCTGCGTTTGGTGATTTTGTGTTGTTGTTCTTCTTCTTCTTATTTTAATTTTATTTCAGTCACAAACATAAACATATGCATATGTGTGTGTCTCTGTTTGTGTGTGTGGGCCCCATTCATTCTTCACAGTCAAAATCATGCAGTACAAATGCATTTAAATGTCTCTTTTAAGCACACACGCCCTGCAAACAGCCATAACTAAGATAAACCATATGCAAATGTCTGCGCTCATCTTGTTTTTTAAGTGGGAACCATGAATATACAACCATCTGTAATGTGAACATGCATATGACGTATGTGTTTGTGTGCTCATTTCTGCATTAATTTTCCATACATAAAGGGAACATTCTAATTTGTCATCATTTACTTACACCATTCCGACCCATTTTACTTTACTTTCAGTTATACAGAAAATAAATATAAAGACATCATATAGACATAAAGACAAATATAAAGACACAATCAGGGACTTTCAAACTTGGGTCCAGAGACCCTCAAGGGGCTAAAAGAGGGTTCTAGGGCATCCGTGAACTGTCGACGTAAACTGTAAAACTGATTGTAACACTGGCATTTAACTGACAATGTTTCTCTTGACTCTTTAGGTTTGTAGCCTAATAACACTCTGCTGTAATAGTGGGTTAAAAAAAGAGATACACTTAATAAATAATACATTTATTAAAATGTAAAATTTAAATTTAATAAATTTTTCAGATTATAAAGTGCTATTATTTATGTGATTTGGCCTCAGTACAGCAACATAATCAAAAACAACTATTTAATATCACATTTTATATACACATATACAATACTACATCATATAAGTGCCTTTGAATTTTAAGCAGACGGACCCTGCAGGGGTTCATCATATTTTGACATCAAAAGGCCTGTCTCATAAAGCTAATTTATGGCTTTAAAAGACAGAAAAAAAATGCCAAATGTCATATTTGGACCAACTTCATGAGATGCTTGAGATGCTTTTTTTGGAGCTTGATGGTATAAATAGTTATGCACTTTCGTTGTATCTAAAACAGCAGCTTGGAAACTTTGATAAACATCTCATAGTATGCTTTTACAGAATAATAATTAAAAAAATATATATATAACACAAATATAAATGACAACAAAGTTTTCTTGTTTTAACCCTTGTATGATGTTCGGGTCTGTGGGATCTGTTTTCACTTTTTATCAAAAGAAAAATGATACTATTAATTATTTTTTCAAACTCAGACTCATTGGCCTTGGCTCATTTTCTCTGAAGAACATTTATCAGAACTGATTTTCAATGACCACTCAGTGTACACCCCCTACACACTTATATTACATACAGGATGTCCGGGTCAACTGGACCTGGGGCTAATAAAAGAGTGGATATTTTTGGTCCTGTGTACCTTCACTCTGTCCTCCTATTGTCTGGGCCTGCTATTAGTATGTGTATGTGTGTTTATGTGTGTGTGTGTGTGTGTGTGTGTGTGAGAGAGAGAGTCTTTAAGAGTGTTGAGTGTAAGTGTGAGTTTTGTGTTTCTGCCCCTGCCATTCCCACACAAGTTTGTAGCACTTTAATTCATAAATGTGATCTAACAAAGGTAAACGGCCAATTTTGACCATACATGCTGTTTAAATTGCTTGTAATTGGGATGAAGTAAACATCTGTTGAGTATTTTAACATATACATTTTTATTGTGTTGAATTAAAAGCCCAGAACTGCAGCAGGTACACCAGACCCACAAACACTGGCTGAGTAACAAAAATATGAACACCACACAAGGGTTAAATGCTGACAACAAACAATTATATCAAGAAATTCACCATTCAAAACACATCATTTCAACAAACAGAAAACCTGTTTGAAAACAGTAATTGTTTTGTGATTATTGCTTTAGATCTCACCATAGAATCAAAGATACCTCACACAGCTCTAAATCACCAGCAAAACAAGCATGTCTGATGGCCGACAGTTATCGGGCTTCTCCACCCCCCCACCCCCCCAAACCCATCTCTTTTATGAGGCAGGCGTAGAGGAGGGGCGTAGGGCACTGATGCATACTGAACACCTCTACCCTCCTCCTCGTCCTCCTATATCCTTCTTCACTCCACAGCTGTTCCCCTCCCCATTTCATTAGCCTCCCATGAGGCAGCGACAATGATTGATGTGAATTCATGTACATTTATTTACGTGCACATATATTACCCTTATCAAATCCATACAGATGTCTTCCTCCATCTTCCCTTCTTGGATCCTCTAGCTCTCTCTTATAGACAGTCTGTCCTCATAGCATAGTGGAGATCCTTGCAACAGGATGGAAATGTATGCAAATGATAGGGGGAGAGAGAGGCACAAAGAAACGTTGCCTGTGTCTCTGATATGTTGTCCCTAAGTAATCGGCTGCCCTAAGATGCAATAGCAAACTTGCTTCACAGAAGGGGGTGGACATGTCACTGTTTTTAGAATCATCTGTTTCCTCTCTTAATACTTCAGCTGTTTGTACCATCCAAGTCACTTCCATCTTATAAAACGCAAAGTTCTTACTCGGATTGGATGAGCCATGTGTTAGGCCACCTGTGTCCACACACCAGTTCTTAATGCCACAAGTCTATAAATACATGTCATGTTAGGCCTACTGTATTGCTTTATAAAAAATAAAAAATAAAAAAAAATCTCTCTCTCTCTCTCTCTCTCTCTCTCTCTCTCGCTATATATATATATATATATATTAACTGGCTGATAACCAGCAAATCGTATATATTAAAATGCTATTTTGAATGACTGAATATGTGGAAAAACTAAAATAATTTATTTAAAATGGTTCAAGTGAATTTAGGTATCACAACATCATAATGCACAGTATGAAAAAAAAAATATTTATTTTGAAATTGGCTAAAGATTACATTAAAAAGTGTTAATAAATAAGTAGTTTAATTTTAGGTGAGCGTAGAAATAGAGGAACTGAAAATAAACAATTACATATCTATATCAGCTAATATGATAAAAACAAATCTCTAATACTGTCAGATATAGCATACCATGCATCACCTATTATTTTTATTTAAAAATAAATAAATACATTTAATTAATAATAAATGTAAACCATGCAAAAAATTAGTGTTTATTAATTAATATATCTTACCCTGTGATGATAATTTGTGTGAAAAGCAATAAAAATAGGTGTTTTTCTGCCACTAGTGTTCATTTCAGCTGGAAACGGCAATGAATTGTATGTATAGGTAAGTTTTTGGAGTTTTGAAAAAATGTAGGTTGAGGCACAATGAACCTATGTTGAAAATAATAAATCAGATTTTAATGAGCAGTGTTGTATCTGAGGTTCACGTTGATGTGGCGCACATTACACAGTAAGAAAAAATTGGACGTGAAGTCTAATTTCACCCTTTACTTTCTGGTGCAAATCACCATTCAGTGCCACTCGTCACCTCTTATCATCCTCTGTCTCTCTCTTTCTATCTTTCAAGGAAACATAAATATGCCAGTGTTAAAGGGGTGGTTGACTGGGTTTTTTCTAGGCTTGATTGTGTTTATGGGGAGTAGTCTAACATGTTCATGCTTCGTTTTTTAAAAAACACATTCTTTTTCACATAATTTACCTTTATTCCACACGATCTGTCCCTTCTCTAACAAACGCCTCAATTATTTCCTGTTTTTATGAAGCCCCTCCCTCAGAAATACGTGATGGGCTGAGATTGGTCAGCTGGCTCAGTGTGTTGTGATTCGCTAAACTGCCTCTAGAGCGCGTCTGAACATCCCACCCCTCAACATAGCGACATGTGCTCCGATTGCATTGTAAACAATGACGTCCTCTATATTGCTTATCAATCTGAGCCCAATTGAGACGCAGCGAATATTAATGAAGAGGATCGTGCAGAACCTGTGCAAGCACTGCCCTTAATGGTATGTTTGTTTGTTGTTGTCCTATACTTTTAGATACACTGTTGTTTGTAAATGTCACTGCTTCTGTTAGCTTTTAATATATGGTTTTATCCTGATTAAAGCTTTAATACAGCACAGCAACCGTATGCAGGTCCATGTATAACGCTTCTCATAGCTATGTGAAAATAAGTGTATAAATGGAACAGTTTGTTGGAGCTGATCTGACGATCTGAATGAGAGAAATTGGACGTGAAGTCTAATTTCACCCTTTACTTTCTGGTGCAAATCACCATTCAGTGCCACTCGTCACCTCTTATCATCCTCTGTCTCTCTCTTTCTATCTTTCAAGGAAACATAAATATGCCAGTGTTAAAGGGGTGGTTGACTGGGTTTTTTCTAGGCTTGATTGTGTTTATGGGGAGTAGTCTAACATGTTCATGCTTCGTTTTTTAAAAAACACATTCTTTTTCACATAATTTACCTTTATTCCACACGATCTGTCCCTTCTCTAACAAACGCCTCAATTATTTCCTGTTTTTATGAAGCCCCTCCCTCAGAAATACGTGATGGGCTGAGATTGGTCAGCTGGCTCAGTGTGTTGTGATTCGCTAAACTGCCTCTAGAGCGCGTCTGAACATCCCACCCCTCAACATAGCGACATGTGCTCCGATTGCATTGTAAACAATGACGTCCTCTATATTGCTTATCAATCTGAGCCCAATTGAGACGCAGCGAATATTAATGAAGAGGATCGTGCAGAACCTGTGCAAGCACTGCCCTTAATGGTATGTTTGTTTGTTGTTGTCCTATACTTTTAGATACACTGTTGTTTGTAAATGTCACTGCTTCTGTTAGCTTTTAATATATGGTTTTATCCTGATTAAAGCTTTAATACAGCACAGCAACCGTATGCAGGTCCATGTATAACGCTTCTCATAGCTATGTGAAAATAAGTGTATAAATGGAACAGTT
>NW_015505867.1:892615-895061 GCF_001515645.1 Sinocyclocheilus grahami
GAGATGATCGGTCGAGCTGAATGAGATAGAGAGAGAGAGAGAGAGAGAGAGAGAGAGAGAGAGAGAGAGAGATGCAGAGCAGGGCGACTCGAGGAACAGTATTAAGAACCACTGCTTTAGAACATTGGTTTTGAAACTTGTGAATCCATAAAATCGTTAGAAGACAGAATCGCGATTCATATATGAATAGATTTTTACATGCACCTCAAGTTTTCTCTTCCTCTTCTCTAAAGCAGCACAGCATGGCCTCGCCCCCTTTGCTGCGTGTTCCCGGGGGCGGGGTTTATCTGGGTTTGTGACGTAACGGACCCAGGAAGAAGCTCGTTGTAGTCCCTTACCAGCCGTTTTTGTAGGCATTAAACTGCCAGAATTTTAAAAGACGATATCTCCATTTGCATTGAACTTTCAGCGCTGCAACTTTGCAGATATTGTTTATGCTCAAACAGCAACATTACACACTAACTAATGTTAAAAAAGTGAAATCGCAATCAACCACCCCTTTAATTGGAGAAGTGAATCAACACCCTAAGGGCCAGATCGTATTGTTTACTGCATAGTTAAAGGCTCTGCCAAATCATACCAAGCCTGCCTGCCGTGTTATGGCTTTTTAGACGGGCAAAAGTGGAAAGTCCCATTGAGACATGTTTGTATCGCTGCAGGTCTGCTCTGCTGATGGCCCTCATTAGCCTGTTTGATTGGAGGCATTGAGAGAGAGCCATTAGGCCTAAGCATAATACATTCTGTAACGGGCATCCAGGCACAGCCAGGCCTTTAATTGTGTATGCTTTAAACGTTCTGTGTATGACAGATCACAGGATCATTGAACAAAATGAAATCCTGTACAGTCATAGCATGCACCTGAAGTAGTTTTGACCTTTCATGGTGTCTGTTTTTTGGGTATGCAGGTGTATAGAATCCATAACCATACTACATTTGCCCAAGGAGGTCTATATAGAGAAAGCAATCCATAAGCATTCCCATTCATCTCAATGACATGCTCATCTGATGCATGACCCCACAGAAGTGTGATTTAAAATTGAACACCTTTGTTCTGTTTTGGAGTCAATCACCTGAGCCGTAAATGTCATGTGACTAATTATTATGGAGCAAATTTCACAGTTTTAAGAGTACTCCAAAATAATTTACAACTCATAAAGTCATCTACTGGACTAAATACTGTACTATACTGTACTGAATAACACCAAATTGACATTCCCAGAATCCTAACCACTTTTAATGTATTTTCCATGGAAATAACTTTTTTTTACATTGTACATTACATTTTACAAAGTAAATTAAAGGGTTTTATGTTGCATCTAATGTTGTTAAATAGATGTTTATTGCTGTCACGAATTCGGTCCATGGACTTCCGTTTATTCACCACCAGAGGTCACCCTTTCCTTTACATTGACTCTCGCACAACACAAACTGTTGCATAGCACCCCGGACTACATATCCCATCATTCATTGCACGGTTTGCACACTGCACTGATTGCACTCATTGCACACAACTGTTTCTTATCACCTCACTCACTATATAACACCCACTCAAACCACCATTCTCTGCTGAGTATTGTTTAGCCTGTACCCCTTTCCGAGTCTCCGTGTTTTCCTTGTTTTGCCTTGCCTGTTTCTGCGGTATCTGATCTTTGCCTGTTTTCCTGGATTTTTCCCTGCCGAGGTCTGCCGATCAGTGACCTACGCTAGCCCTAGGACTATTCTTGTGTTTTGCCCGCCATATACCTGTTTGCCATTGTTTGACCCTGCCTGTTTACCACGTCTCTTTAATAAAAGCTTGCAGATGGATCCACACGTCTCACGTCTCGTCAGCCCCGTTACAGAATACTCAGCCCTACAAGGACCCAGCAGCTTTTCTGAGGAACATTGGCCAGGTATGGACACAGCAAGGATTTTGTTAGCCCTTAAACAGGGTCCACGATCATTGGAGAACTATATCCGAGAGTTTTTAGCCATCGCTCACTATTCTGAGTTACCAGACTGTTTATTGATAGTTTTTCTGCGATGGCATAAATCAACCTCTTAGGAGCTTAGGAGCTTAGACGCGAGGGTCCACGTTCATCACTTGCTCAGTTCATGGATTATGCTTTGTTGACTGTCGGATCTTTGTTTACGGTGGGTGTCGCGGAGGAAGAACGCAACACAATGTGTGTGACTGAAGTGGTGGCTGTACCAGAGCACGCTCACAAAATGGCGGCGACAGAGGAGCACACTCACAAGATGGCGGACACAACAGCATCTAGTCTAGTCACAGTTGATCTTCCTGAGTCGAGTATAGTCACAGTTGATCGTCATGAGTCAAATCGAGTCACAGTTTATTATCCTGACTCTGGTCAAGTCACACCTGATATTTATGAGTCTAGTCAAGTCACAGCTGATAGTCATGTGTCGAGTCTAGTCACAGTTGATCGTCATGAGTCGAGTCTAG
>NW_015505867.1:895278-903138 GCF_001515645.1 Sinocyclocheilus grahami
CTTCTAGAGTCTCGCCATGTCTCAGCTGTTCATCCAGAGTCTCGTCACGTCTCCAGTCAATGTCCAGAGTCACGTCACGCCTCAGTTATTCATCCAGAATCACGTTGCATCACAGCTGATCATCCAGAGTCATGTCACGTCCTGTCTGTCACACCCAGATTCTCAAGGTCAGCCCTTCGGTATCCCAGTCTGGTATCCAGTGTGAGGGATGCACCGCTGGTGTCTGCACGCACCGCTGGTATCCCCAAACCCACTCACTCTAACCCTTCTATTCATGAACTCATTCCCCTGTCTGCAGCACTTCCCATATGGGGGGTTGCTTTATGGTGTATCTGGGCCGTGTACTCCACCGCCGATTTGCTAGAGGCAGCAGCACCAGCTACAACATCTCCAGAGGTGGCGGCTTACGCTGCAGAACCTCCCGAGGTAGCAGTGTCCACTGCTGTGCTCCCAGAGGCCATGGTGTTCACTGTAGTCTCTTCACAGGCTGCAGAACCTCCCGAGATGGCGACACTTGCCTCAGTTCCTTGCGTGGTGGTGGCGCCCAGCAACGCACTTTCTGTCTGTTCTGTTCCGGCCAAGGAGGCCGTCATTGAACTCTCTGTCTGTTCTGGCCAAGGAGGCCGTCTATGAACTCTCTGCTCGTCCTGTTCCGGCCAAGGAGGCCGCATGTGAACTCTCTGTCTGTTCTGTTCCGGCCAAGGAGGCAGCCGATGAACTCTCTGTCTGTCTTGTTCCGGCCAAGGAAGCCATCAATGAACGATCTGCCTGTTCTGTTCCGGCCAAGGAGGTCATCTGGGAACTCTTTGTCTGTCCTGTCACGGCTATAGAGGCAGTTTACGAACTCCCTGCTTGTCCTGTCACGGCTATGGAGGCCGTCGGGGAATCCTCATCCTGTCCTGTCACAGTTATGGAGGCCGTTTGTGAACTTTTGTCTTGTCCCGACCCAGCCAGGGAGGCTGCCCCTGAACGCTCAGTCTTGTCTATCAACCCCAATGTTCTGTCTGTGTTGTCTGTCTCTGCTCTTTTGTTGTTACAGTCTCCGCCATGGTCTCCTGAACGATGTGGTTCACTGGGGGGGTTTCCTGTTCCCTCTGCTCTGCCGTGGTGGTTCTCTGCTCCGCCGTGGTGGTCTTCTGCTCCGCCATGGTGGTCCTCTGCCCCGCCGTGGTGGTCTACTGTCTGGCTCTGGTGGTCTTCTGTTCCGCCGTGGGGATCTTCGGTCCTGTCTTCTCTGCTGTGGTGGTCCTCAGCTCTGCCGGCTCTGCCTCAGTCCCCGTCTCACGTTTCGTCAGCCCGGTTACAATTGCATTATTAGTGTCTAGTGCGTTACCATGGCAAACTTTTATTCTATATGTGAATTTCTCATTATCTATCACCTGTGTGTGTGTGTTTTGGTGGTTGAAGGTTATTATGGTAGGTTGGCATATTAACCAGAGATTTATTTATACTGCTGAATGGTAAATTTATGCTAAACTAAAATGCATACTGTCATTTCTATTGAAACCTATATGTCATGTATTCAAATATACTTGTAATTACACATTTGTAATGATGAAGTTGTAATTTAGTACATTCACAATATATTAACTTTAAATGTTAAATCGAATAACATGCAACTTGAAATTATCAAGTACTTTGCATGTGCTTTAGTTAGATGACACATCAAAATAAATGCACGACAAAAGATTATTAAATATATTATCTGCAAGTTTTTTTTATAATATATAATTTTAAGAGTTGAAGAACACTATAAATGCAAACTTCTTTTTTCTTAAGGGTACTCAGCTGAGATAGTACTTTTCGCCAATACTCTGTAGCAGGAAGGAATGCATATCAAAATGCAAGGGCTTTGGGAAATTCCTGCACATTAAAAGATGTGAATGGCAAAATAACAAACCTGAAAGATGAGGGTGAAAGAATGCCTGGACCTTCGTGTTTTAAGAAAAGCCAGTGACTCAGAGCCATGTAACGGTATGTGCGAATAACAAGGCTGAGTGACAGAGGGAGCGACAGACCCTCAAGGTTTCGCTTGCCCGACCAGATCATTTCCTCACACCCAACACTGACATACACAGTCTGTCCTAATCATTTCTGTCCTATCCTCCACACTTCACTACTCAGCCCTTCCTGAGACTTATCGGCAAACCAAACAAACCCTGAGGGCCCAGACAAAGTCATGAGAATGAACCAGTCAGAAAGACTGGATACACAATGAACCGTGAGCTTCACCTGGGAAAGAAATTCCTTCAAGCTTTACCTCGTGTGTTGGCTTCAAGAGACTGGAGAGAAAATAACTGACAGTGGGCCGTGTGTATGAGAGCATGTGCCTGTCTCTTTAATCTGCAGCCAGGTTGGCAGACACATTACCTGTGTTAATGAGATGAAATTCTTAACTAAGATGGAAGCTTGTAATGTAAATCAGTGAGATCTTTATAACAGCATAGCAGATTACAGATATCTGTTGTCACTCTATATATCTGAATAATATGTCTTAGTAAAATTATATTTAAATGCATAGTTTTAGCATCAAAGCTCTGTGATTAGCCTTATATACATTTTAACATGATTAATCATTAAAAATAATGAAAAATATGTTAGAATGCACATGCAGTATCACACAATTCGTCACCTATGGCTTCAGTTCAGTATAAGTTATAAAAATTATTCTTTATGTTTACTATATGAAAATCTGTAAATATTTCACAGCAAAAAGACACATGAACCACAACCTGAAGGTGGACAGTTTTGGAATTATACTTAATAAGTAAATATAATCTTGCTAAAAAATTATGAACTATCAATCATATGACAGAAGTCATGTAGTAGATTGCGTACAACAGTTTTTTTCAGCTAAACTTTGATCATTTTGAGGTCTTAGACATTTCGAGTATTAAATATGATACTAAAGGCTTTACGGGGTTAAAGGAATAGCTCACCCAAATTTTGATATTATATTATATTATATTATATTATAAAACATTATTTATTTGGAACTTGACAGACATCTTTCTGTTGTTCACATTATCGCTACTCTTTCCTCCATTCTCTCCAAAGGAGTGTGCCATTTCCCGGTTTGCCACTAATTTGAAAACTAGCAAAACTGTAATGTGAAAGTTGTACATGTCCTGAATGTGGAACAAGGAAGTGGTTCCGCAGTGTCAAGGTTAAGATATTTCCATATGACCTTCATGGTAAAAGGGACACCGTGTTGCTCAGAGAGGAGCTGGTCATCAGGTGGTCACATATATCATCTTTATGTGCATGACCATGTGTGTGCAAATGTGTGCATGTGAGTGTGAAAGGGTTAAAGATGAGGAAATGTTACCTGTCAGTTCTTACAAGGCCTGGCTGACAAGGCAGATGACAGCTGTTGATAACTTATGTGTCCTGATTATGTCCACACTTCCCGTTGACACACTGCAGACATATAATTCATTATGGCAGCAAGAGTACAGTACATACTGTACATAAATGTCATGTTACCCTTTTGTTTTTCCCCACTCAGGCCTTGTGCACTTCCTGTTCTAACCTGTGTTGTGGTTAACAGCTCACCTGTAATTACCTACCGACTGGTGTCGCCTGCTGAGAAACTGCTTCAAAGCCGAGGCATACCCAGGATGCGTCTGAAACTGAAGGCAGCTGCCTTGTCAGTTAGTCAGTCATTCATTGACCTATCAGACAGTGTTTCAGCTTGAAGGCACCTTTTAAGTTTCAGACCACTTTTCAAGGCAGCATAACATCATGTCTGATGATCTACAACAAATTCAAGTGAACTTTAGTCATAACCAAGCAAATATTTAATGACTCTAGTCTAATGCATATTTCTTGGTAAAAAAAAAGAAGAATCATAAGTAAGAAAAAAACTAAAATATAGACATCATAAGTAAGAAAAAAATTAAAATATAGACATTGATTAACCAATTTACTGCTTTGATCCACTCCGTCATATGCTATTTTTTATTATTTATTTTTAGTTTTTAGTCAACCGAGGTATTAGGCAGTGACAAGACAAGAAGGTTGTTATGCAGTCAGACAGTAGAGAATTATGCTTGTAACGCCAAGGTCATTGGTTTGATTCTGAAGTAATGCATGGACTGATAAAATCCATATATTGAATACAGTCCTATGTAAGATGGATTGCTTTCTTATCAGTTGTGTATGTTTGCGAAATTGAATTAATTAAAGGCATGTTTGCATGTAGGTTATTTTGCCATTTTTCATAAAGTTACAGTATCTACAGTAATTACTGTCACTTGATTTTTTTTTCATCTAAACATATATGCTTAACAAGCTTATGCCATATTTTACATGTGAACGTGCCTCATGCTTGTCTTTTCTTTTGAGTCCATATAGGTTTACTCATGCAAATAAAAAAAAACGAATAAAATAAAACTACAAATAATCTTTATCTTTTGGTTTTTGCTCTGGTGGTGTAAAGGAATAAGGATGGCATTCTTAGTGCATGACAATTCATATTTTATTTAATGATTGTAATTGCATCATTGTGTCATGACTCATTATTATGATTTATTAGTGTATTTAGTATTTTCTACATTTGATAAGGGGGATCAGTGAAAATAACGACAAACTAATCCTGTGACATCCAGTAATGTTTATGACGAAAGCTGCAGATGTCAATAGTTTAAATTATGACAATATTAAATTGTTTAAATTTTGTATTAAAATGTATGGCTTCCTCTGTGTCTATTTGTTCGATAAGGCTTATAATTCTGGTTGAAGCACTCTTGTCCTGTTTTATGTTTTTTCACACGTTTATGTACTTTATTTTTATTTTTGGTTTTATTTGGTGCTATATAAATAAAATTGCTCTTGCCATTGCTATCACTGCAAACCCCTCCAGTTGAAAGCTTAATATTTGCTTCCTTGAATGAAGGCTGCAACTATAGAGGAGAAAGTGCAAAACTGTGTTTTTTTGAGAACTTAATACAGTAGATCTATTAGAGATGGCTGAATGGACTGTGTATGTTCATACATGTTTAAGATTGTGCTTGATACCAGGAATTGTAATGCTTCTCGGTAAAGTGATAACACGTCGCTCTAGGGCAGTTTGTGTAATGTTCCGCACCGATTCCACAGTTCACATCAACTTATTTTGATTGATGACAAGTCAACATGTAATGCACCAGGGGGGTTCAAAACACGTGAACATCAATACTTAATATCATCTTCATAAAGATCTCTCTACGTATTCACACCATGCAAACCTCAGAATTCCATTTAAGACAGGATTCGTCAGTTGTCATGATCAATTATGCAAATACAAATTAAGACATAATGAATTATTGATTGCATGCACACTGTTCAAGGATTAAAGGGTTGTGTAAGACATGCTTTAGAAGTATAGACGAATGATAGGGGTCAGCAAAAGGCGAAAGTCTTTGAGTTTGCTTCAGGTGTCCTGAAAGGTCTCTCTGGTCCATTGCTGTCTTACTGCATTGGCAAAAAATCCCATAAGCGTAAACATTGGAGTCGGATTCCTGTCAGCAGCCAGATGGATTCCTGGAAAGTTTCACTTCTGAGCACCAGACACTAAAAATATACCTGCATTTGACAAACGGGAGAGGACACGGCCCGCTGGGCGGTGTGTCTGAATGGTGAGGCACAATGGGTGTACATTTACAGGAAACCTGTTGACATCATTGTGAGAAACCTTGATATTTGTATATTAGAAACTCATATGACTCTTGGTTGGCATGCAAGCTATGTGTGTATCTGTGATTGTGGTGATTATGTATGTCTATGTACAGTGTGTCTTGGTATGTGTTTTTTTGTGTGCTGTGCGTAAACACCAGGATCAGACCCCAATAATAGTGTGGGAATATGTGCTCCCATAGAGGGTCTCAGGTTCCTCCGGCCTCTCTTTCCATCTCCCGATCTTCTTGTCTGGAACCCTTCCCAGAAACTTTGGCCTGGAGAAAAGACTGAGACCTCTCTCCCACACACAAACTCAGATCATGCCTTTGGCGCTCTGCCAAATATGGGTGCTCTGTACACTCACACAGTTTCTAAATTTAGCCTGATATTCACATGACGTGACATTTAGAATGATATTAGTGGCACACATGCCTTGAAGGGGGTCATTGTCTCTGCAATTGGCTGGCAGAGAATGGAAGTGCATGGGAGTGGGTTGCATGTGGGCTGGTTTGTGGCTGTAATCCTGAGTGGTTTTGCCTAAAATCAAAAATCTGTCTTTCATGAATTTGAAACAAAGAAAATTAAAATGAAGTTTGGTAAACTGCAAGTAAGGTGTCCATCCTGTTATATTTAATCACATTAATAATGTACATGGAATAGCTCTTTTCCAACATCTAGTAGGCCCCATTATAGTCTACTGACTACTTCTACTACTTCTACCATCTAGTGTATGAATTATATAAGGTTATTTTGTCATCCAACATCAGAGTCTGATAACCCTGTCCACTCCAGTAAGCAATCAAATCTGCAACAGTTGAGTGCATTGAGCGCATGTGTCCAAAACTCCACACTTAATTTTTAAGTGCATCATCCAGTTATTTGAAGTGCAATTTTCAGTGTGAACATACAAATTACACTATTTATACAAAAAAATGACATAGTATACTGCCAAAGTATGCAAATTGGGATGCACCTTATGACCAAACTGAATAGATTTCAAAAGAGCTTAGCATTAGCGTGTTGCTAAGCTAATGGCCTGATACTGCAACTATAATAAAAATATATATGCTACACGCAAATTTTGGGAAAATACTATTTTTATAAAATTTTTACTGTTTTTTGAAAGAAGTATCTTATGTTCACCCAGGCTGCATTTATTTGATAAAATATAAAGTAAAATATAAATGCTGTGAAATATTATTACAATTAAAATGAACTGTTTTCTATTTGAATATATTTTAAAATGTATGAATGACTGAATGAATGACGCAGTTCATTGTGTATTGCTGTACACTCAAAGCGCTTTACAATCATGTGGAGGGAAAGGGGGGGGCTCTCCTCAACCACCACCAGTGTGCAGCATTCACTTGGCTGACGCGGCGGCAGCCACAGGACAACGGTGCCAGTGCGCTCACCACACACCAGCTACAGGTGGAGAGGAGAGAGAGCCAATCAAGTGGATGGGGATTATTAGGAGGTCATGATTGACAAGGGCCAGTGGTAGCAATTTGGCCAGGACACCGGGGTTACACCCCTACTCTTTACAAGAAGTGCCATGGGATTTTTAATGAACAGGACCTCGGTTTAACGTCTCATCCGAAAGACGATGCTTTTTGACAGTATAGTGTCCTCGTCACTATACTGGGGCATTAGGACCCACACAGACCACAGGGTAAGCACCCCCTGCTGGTCTTACTAACACCTCTTCCAACAGCAACCTAGTTTTCCCAAGAAGTCTCCCATCCAGGTACTGACCAGGCTCATCACTACACTGGGGCGTTAGGACCCACACAGACTACAGGGTGAGCACCCCCTGCTATGATATGGCTGTGGCAAAATGTAATTTATTTCTGTGATGCAAAGCTAAATTTTCTGCATTATTACTCCAGTCTTCAGAGTCACATGATCCTTCAGAAATTATTCTAACATGCTGATTTTCTGCTCAAGAAACATTTTTTCTCTCCTTATTATCAATATTGAAGACAGTTGTGCTGCTTAATATTTTTGCGAAAACTATGATACATTTGAATTAGAAAGCATTTATAACAATTCATGTCGTTACCGTCACTTTTGTTTCCTAGCTGAATAAATGTTATATATATATATATATATATGTGTGTGTGTGTGTGTGTGTGTGTGTGTGTGTGTGTAATCAACATTGTTTTTTTTCTGTTTTTTTTTTTCCTTCCACAATGCTTTTTT